>NC_056748.1:919699436-919754436 GCF_019279795.1 Protopterus annectens | reverse complement strand
GGGCATCGGCTTGGGTGAGCTCTGCTCCTATCTCAGCCTCTGAGCCATCAGTTCCCTTGGCTTCTACAGATCCAGGGAGTTCCTTGGATCAGGGACGGGGGGCTTTTGGGGTGATGAGAGTGCTGTTTCCACAGGCAGTTCCATTGTCATTTCTAGACCTTTTTTCTCCAAAGGCACCCGTGCCTGCCTCCTATACCATTGCATTCACAGGGATGCATAGATCCTAGGCCTCGGGATGCTCCACAGGGTGTCCTGCACTCTTCTGAAACCTCTCCAGAGTACTCCTCTGAAGAGGTCCCTCAGAAGAGGTTATGTAAGAGGAAGCATTTAGACTTCACAGAGGAGTCCATTACTTCTGGTATGGACCTCAATGAAACTGAAGGGTCCCCACGGTCGCCTCCTGATGTCTCATTTGGAGAGATCTCAGAAATACTTTGAGAGGCGGCTGGAAGTCCACCAACCCTTCGGAAGAAGAGTCCATGTACCTGAAGACCTTAGCATCTCAACTTTCCTCCACTTGGGTGTCTCCACCTTTCGATGAACTTATGAATCTAGTCTCTCAGAAGGTGTGGGAGTCTCCAAATTCAGTGGAACCTGTTTCTCGGAGGCCAAATAAGTTCATCATGTCTCCCTCAGACAAAACCTTTTTAACTAAGGGAGTCCCAGTAGATCCTATGGTGGCAGCAGCCACCAAGAAGTAACTTTCAGAGACCTCTTCTGTTCATCCACCGAACAAGGAGTCTCATACAATGGACAGATATGGAAAGCATTTTTTTTCTTCAGCGATGTTTGCTTTCAGATTGCAGAATTACCTTACCCATTTTACAAGATTGCAGAGAGATCTCCTGAAGGAGTTGGGAGATACTCTCATGGTTCACTAGCTGAAGGGGTTTTGGATAAAGTTTCCTCGCAGCTCTATACCTTAAATTCAGTGGTTAACTCTTCTGTGAAACGGATTTCTTATGCAGCGGATGGAGCGAGTAGAGCAATGGGTTCAGGAATTTCCCTAAGGAGACATTCTTGGATGCACTTGTGTGACTTTGTGGAGCCCTTTAAATCTTAGTTTGTGAATGCCCTGTTTGATGGCTCGTCCCTGTTCGGGCCCAAAGTCAAGGACACACTAACCAGATGTGAGCAAGAAGGAAAGACTCTGTCTGCCATAGGAGTCTCTTTTTCCCTACCTACCAGACCATATCCCAAAGGTCAGAAAGGAAGTGGAAAAATGTGGTTTCTAAAGTCTCAGAGAGCATTCCAGGACACACTTGGTGAATCTTCCCCCAGGGGCAGAGGGGGAAGTAGTAATGGAAGACCCCGACCACGCAGCAGAGGGGGTCTGCAGAAGCAGGGCAACAGAGAATGTTTCTTTGGTAAGCCCTTCCAGCGCTCCTAAAAGGAGGCCTGCCTGCTTATCTCTGGAGGCAGTAGAGGGCCATTTTATCGTTGTACCCAGAAACCTGGCAACTAATAAAAGACAAATGGGTACAAAGCATCTTATCCAGAGGTTACTCCATATCATTTTTCTTCCCTGTCCCAAACACACACACACACATCCCAGATGTTCCACCCAGTCAAAGGGAACAGATAACATTAGAAATTCAAAAGGTGTAAGACAAGAGTCATCCAAAACAGTCCCAGCAGACTAAATAGGATCCAGAACTTACTCGAGATTCTTTTTAGTTTCCAAAGAAAACAGGGGACTGGTGACCATTTCTGGATCTCAGCAACCTAAACAAATCAGTAAGAAAATCCAAGGGCTGGATGGTAACACTGCAGTCGATACTTCCTTTTCTGGGACAAAACGATTGGATGTGCTCGATAGACCTCCAGGATGCGTACTACCACATAAAAATGGACAGGTGATCCAGGAGACATCTGCGCTTTCGACAGAGCCAGTCACTATCAGTTTCAAGCTCTGCCTTTTGGCCTTACTACAGCCGCCAGTGTGTTCACCAAATGTATGGTAGTAGTTGCGGCTCACTTGAGGCGCCTAGGTTTCTGGGTCCTTCTGTACTTAAGACTGGCTCTTAACTGCCACTACTGAGCATCTACTAATAAAAGTGAGAGAGACTACCATGTTGTCAACTAGGAATTACAATAAACTACAAGAAATCTGTCTTGCTGCCTTCTCAGCATGTCGTTTTTAAAGGAGCAGAATTGGATACAAAAAGTATGATGGCCAAACTTCCTCCAGAAAGAGTGCAAGTTCTACGACGGTCCTAAAAGTTTTTGGGACCATGGCAGCTTCAGCAACGATCCCATTAGCATGTCTGCACACTAGAATTTTCCAGTGGCTACTGTTTACTCAGTGGTCAGTGCAGGAATTGCCTATGTCCCACAAAATATTGATAACAAAATCTTGCAAAAAAGAGCTTTGTTGGTGGCTTTACTCCATTCATGTGATGCTAGGTTGACCATTTGTACTTCCCCAACCAATAACCACAGTGACCAGGGATGCCTCTCAGATGGGGTGGGGGGACATTATCTAGGAAAGACAGTCCAAGGCACTTGGCATGATCATGAGGCTCATTTACACATCGGTGTCCTAGAGATGAGAGTGTTGCTTCTGGTATTGCAAGCATTCCAGTACTCTCTTCCACTGGGAACTATTGCAGTGCAGACTGACATGTCAGTTCTATGATATATTAAAAAAGGAGCTAGATCTTTACTCCCCTTGTTGAGAGGCCCTGAGAGTATGGCAGTGGGTGATCTCCTTCCAACGGTTTCTGATAGCAATGCACATCACAGGGAAATCCAGCATGGTAGAAGACAGATTCAGCAGAGCAATTCTGATGCCTCAAGTGTTCCCTAAAACAGGAAGTAGTGGAAAAGATTTTCCGTAAATGGGGCCAGCCTTGCTGTGACCTGTTTGCGACATCCATGAATGCTAGATGCAGCAGCTACTTTGTCCTTATTCCCCCTCCGGGGGAGTCGCAAAGGGATACACTTGTTCACAATTGGTCCTCGGGTCTCCTCTCTGCTTTTCCCCCTTCCCATTAATACCCAACGTTGTGCAGAAAGCCATTTGCTTGAGAAAGGACTTGATACTCATCACCTCATATTGACCTCATCAAACTTGGTTCTCCTTCCTGTGGCATAATCTTCAGGAGGAGCTTTGGAATCTGGACCCAGTTCCAGACCTTCTGACCCATGCATCAGGAACACTCAGTCCTTCCCTTCAAACCCCCAAATTGACAGCTTGGTTGCTCCAATTTCAACCATAGCCAGGTTTCCTAATCTCTCCATCAGCTAAACACATCCTAATATCTTCTCATAAGGCTTCAGCGAGAAAGATATATAGAAGTAAGTGGAAAAGATTCTCATTATGGCCCTCTCATAATCATATTGACCCTTTTTTTGCCCCAGTAAATTACATAACTAGAATTCCTGGCAAAACTATTCGGTGAAGGCGCAGCTGCAACTACCATTAGAGTTCAGTTAGCAGTGATATCCAATTTCCATTTAGTTGAATCTGGCCTTAATATTATGTGTCTCAGACTATGTAAAGTCTTTCTTAAAGGTACCTTGTTATTAAGACCAGCTATCTAAGACCCTCCTACACCATGGGACTGTTTCTTATCCCGTTTAATTTTTTCCCCCTTTCGAGCCAGCATCATCTTGCGAACTCAGATTCTTGACATGGAAAACTATTCTCTTGATGGCAATTACCTCTGCTAAGAAGAGTGTCAGAGCTGCAAGCCTAGTCAATAAAGCCCCCCTACTTGCTGTTCCATAGAGACAGGGTCTCCTTATGAACAAAAACCCTTCCTTTTTTCCAAAAGTATGTTCAGAATCAAATTTGAACCAATCCGTAGAGCTGCCAGTCTTTTATCCAACTTACGAGAATAAGGCAGTATACATGTTACAAAACTGGATGTGCATAGACAATTACATTTCTACCTACACAGGACTAAGGACTTGAGAAAATCTGAGCAACTATTTATATCCTTTTCAGACTCAGAAAGGTACGCCAGTTTCTAAAGTGAGTCTTTTGAAATGGCTTTCAGATTGCATAACCTTCATCTATAAATCTCAAAACAGAGATCTTCCCCATGGAGTTAAAGCCCACTCTACGAGAGCCATTGCAACCTCTTCCGCTTTTATGGCTAGACTACCATTTGATACCGTTTATGCCGCGGCAACATGGTCAAGACCACATACCTTTATCACTCATTGCAAAGTCGACTTAGCCTCCAGGAACCGAGCCTCCTTTGGTTCTACGATTCTGAAGAATATTCTCCCTTGAGCCACCCAAGAAAGATGGTGCTAGGGACGCTGTCCCATCCTGGTAAGAATGAAGGCAAGATAGAACAACACGCAAAAGTTATGTACTCACCATAACATTCCATATGCGTTGTCCATCTTTGCCTTCATTCTTACATCCCACCCTCTTTCCCCCAGCCTTTTTACTCCTGGAAGACCGAGTTGGTGCAATTGGATATCATTATTCTCTGACCTTCTTTATTGCTCTTTGTTGTTAAACTGCCTTTATTTTGTATTCTCTTATTGTAACTGCAAACAAAATCTGGGGAGCTTTCCTAATGCATGCTGGGATAGGGTTTAGCCACGAGCTAGTGGAAGACCTTGAGCTTGTATACAAGGCCAAGTCGGATCCGAACCCATCCTGGTAAGAATGAAGGCGAAGATGGACAACACGCATGGAACATTATGGTGAGTGCATAACTTCTTTTTTTGCTCAAAATAATTCAAAGAAATATTTACATAAGTGGTAGCAAAACTTGCATGTGACTTTTTTTTTTTTTTTCTGGAAAAAAAAAACTGCCATCAAAATAGAAATAGTCGAACAAAATTCAAGTAATTGCAAGAATCAATTTTTTTTGGACCAGCAGGCAAAAAATAAAACACAGCATGCTTCCCATAGTCATTGAATATTACTATACAAGACTTTTAAATCCACAGTGGCCATAACATAGCCTTGTAAATCCACAGTGGGCATAAATTAGCCATTCAGTATGTCAAGAGACCTATGCTTTTTCTAAAAATTGGTAAGAGTCCCTTGTATAAGAATCTTTCTTTGAGTAATGGTTTGTAAATATTGGTAAAATAATGAAATTGACCTCTCCAACATTGTCCTACATAGGAGCAGTTGGTTGAAGAGGGAGATATGTAAGGAGCTTGTGAACCATAGACCATAAAACAAAGATTCATTTAAAAATCTTGTTGCAGTAATTTGCATTGTTCATGTGATAGTGATATCTAGATGTTACAACTTAAGAATACTACCCAGAAGCCACGGTGGTGCAGCGGTAGCATTGTCTCCTCACATCAAGAGGTTCTCCTGTTCGATTCTCGGCTGGAGCACCTTCTGTATGGAGTCTGTATGTCCTCCCGTGGTCGAGTGGTGTTCGAAAGACTTGCATAAATGGGAATGCCTTCGTTGAAGGTTGGATGTCAAGCTGGCTCCTCGGCACCATAAAAATCTTCTGCCAGTCATTAGCGGACCGGAGTTCTGCTGTGGCGACCCCTAACCGGGAAAAGCCGAAATAAAAACAACTTAAGAATACTGTCTTGTATTTATGGAAAAAAAATGTCATTTGGGTCCTGTGCTAACCTTCCATATGCATCTGAGACTGTTAACGGACATCTTTGTAAAATACACCATTTTTAAAATAGTCCAGTGTCTACTGCTTCTCCCCGCCAGGTCCCTCTGAGAAATGTGCATGCATGCAGGTATTTTTGTTTATATACTCCACAACCAGCAAACTGCAAAAAATGAAGAAAAAACAGGGTACAGAACCAAAAATTTTATTACACTTTAGCACCTCGGCCAAAATAGCCTTCAAGAAGTAACATTTCTTGTTCATACTTCCCCTATATATAAACACCTTTCATAATCAATAAAACAAACAATTAATTAAAATAATTAATCAAAATAGCTGACTAAAGCAGTTATTTCCAATTAATTTTATGATTCAGGCCCCCTGGTAACAAGAGTATTGTATTTTAAAATAAGCACTGCTTCTTTATATATTTTTTAACAATGCAACATCCCCAGATGTTCTTCGTGTTTCACTGTTGCAGTCATTACATTTGGGTTATCCTGCTGGCAGGTTGCCCTCAGTCGGCCTGAATTCCAAAGTCTTGGGTCCTGTGTCGGTTGCTGTCACCCCTTCCCTGACGTCAGGGGTATAAAAGATGCAGCTGACTCCATTTTCTTCAGTCTTTTCTTGCCGCGCGGTGCCCGAAGCAGAAGCAGTTTGCAAGTGCCGGTCGGCCGACTCCTGAGATTTTCATGTTCGAATTTCAGATCCGAAGTCTTCATTAAAAGCCAAGTACCCCATTGGGGAAACTTTTTTTCTTGCTCCAGTCCGATGTCAGAAATAGCTAATAATTGTATTTCTTGTGGGAAGCAAATACCTCATAAGAACTTTCATTCTTACTGTATTCCTTACGTAGGCCCTGAAGACAACATAGCTAGTTGTCGGTTTTGTGCTAGATTTAACCAACGCACTATTAAGCGTCGGTACGATTTTGCATTAAGCTATTTTGGCCGAAGATTTAATTGTACAATGTCGTCGGATAGCCATCCGACAACCGAAGTTCACAAAAAATGCAAAGAAAAATAAAGGCAGGCTTCCGAGGTCCAAAACCAACGAAGAAGCTTCTCCTAAGCCAGTCGCCGGTTCTCAGTGAAGCACTTTCCAGCATGACGCCCGCTACTTTAAAGTCGCAGGCCGCTACCAAAACCCACGTGGAGTCGGCAAGGCCGCTAGAAGCTCAAAGTATTGGAGCCTCAGAGACTATACTCTCAGATCGGTCCGGAGCCGCTGAGCAGGCATTGGTTTCTGAGGGTGTATTCAGACCTAAACAATTATACATTAAAACGACTTCAGCTTCAGAGGCAAAGACTAAAGCACCTTTAAAGACAAAGAAACAAGTTAAACAGCCTCATGGACAGGCCTCAATGCCCAGAAAACAGATGTTCAAAATGGCCGAAGACTTAATTAGCTTGCTCAGGGGTTCCCATCCCCCTCCTGATAAGAGGCTCAGGGGTTCCCATCCCCCTCCTGATAAGAGGCCTAGGCTAGAGACAGACTATGAATCTTCAGATCAGGTTTCCATTTCTTCTGATTCCTCTTCTGATCAGGAATATTCTCTACCTCCCTATGAGGATTCTGATGTTGAATAATCTATTCCTTCAGCTTCTCCTACTGAGGACTATACTCTTTTGGGGAAACCTTGCATACCATGAGGGAGCATTTCCAATGGGAGAGCCAAGATTTTTCAGTCTAAGAAAAGGCTCAGAGACTTCATTTTACTACCTCAACACTGGCCTCTAGCTATTCCAACTGTGTTAGACATTGTAGATGATGTGTTTTCAGAGTCTAGTCTGACCCCTGACTCCTTACCTCCAGCTCCTGTTAAGCCGGACAGATACTACAGGGTTCTTGACTCTCTCAAATTCCTTTTCAAAAACCCTGCTGCAGACCCAGAAACTATTTCTCAGGGTCCCAAGGGGGTCAAGGCTTCCACTGCAAAAAAACCCTACCCCCTCTGACCGAGATTCTAGGGCACTAGACGGGGGAAAAAAGATTTACACATCTACTACCTTGGCTATAAGGGCCTTAAATTGCCAGTTTCATATGCTCAAATATTAGCAATATATCATGACACTACTTAAACAGAAAATGTTGATAAATTCTGAATGTGCAGAAAACGAAGAAATGCAGGATTTATTGAATGCAGCTGAACAAGTTGGAAAGCATACTTTGCAATGTGGTTTTGATTCTCTAGAGGCCTCCTGCAGAGCAGCAGTTACAGGTTCTGTCATTAGGAGGCATGCTTGGTTAAAGGAACAAAATCTGCCTGATCATGTCAAGGCTAAATTATTAGATGCTCCACTACAGCATGATACCCTGTTTGGTATTAAGGCAGAAGTGGTGTTACAGAAAATGGAGGACAAAGCTAAATCTATGCAAAAGGTCAAGGAATTCTTACAAGTACAGCCTCCTAGGTTTAGCAGACACTGGCCTACAAAGAATTGGTCCTTTCCAGTGTCAGACAGACCTCAAAGGGGAAGATCCAGACACCCTAGAGGCAGATCCCAGCCACAAAGTTCGTACAGGTCTAAACAATGGGGTGCTTCTACCTCCAAAAGCGATGAGGACAAATCGCAACCATACAGGAAACTGTCCCAATGACTTCCCCCTGCCTGTACCAAGCACTTATCTTCTGGCAGCACCCTTAGGGGGAAAACTAGCACTTTTTTCTCGAAATTGGCACATTATAACCCAGGACAAATGCGTTCTAGACATAGTGTCACAAGGCTACAAGTTTCACTTCCATACCCTGCCAAGGCCAAACAGTTGGCCATACCTGCCAAAAAATCAATGGGCCAGAGGCTCAAAAACAAGTTGCATCTCTCATGCACATGGGGGCTATTCAACAAGTGCTACAGCAAGAGCAGGGACAAGGGTTTTACTCGAGACTGTTCTTGGTACCCAGAAAGGACAATGCATGGAGACCAATTCTGGACCTATCTATTCTAAACACTTACCTGGATATACCCAAATTCAGATGTTGACCTTGCAGCAGCTTCTGCCCATGCTGGGCAGCAAGGCTTGGCTCGTGACTTTAGACCTAAAAGTGGCATACCTGCATGTCCCAATCAGACAGTCATGCAGAAGATACCTCCGATTGAAGGCTGGCTCAAAGCATTACCAATTCTCTGCACTGCCCTTTGGCTAATCTGCTGCTCACAGGGTCTTCACAAAGTGCCTGGCACCAGTAATTGCTTTCTGCAGACAGAGGAATACAAATATATCCTTACTTGGATGACTGCCTCATTCAAGCAGAAAAGGACATTCTACTACAGCATCTGGCATTTGTGAAGAAACTTTTAACATGCCTACGGTACACAGTCAACGAAAAGAAATCAAAACTAGTACCCTCACAAGAGATAATATTCCTGGGTGCAAGCTTAAATACAACTGCCCAGATGGCTTCTCATACCAGACAAAGGCAACTGACTACCTATTTCAAGGAAATGGCAACAAAAGTCCCAGTTATCTGCAAGAAAGATTCTGCAGGCTTTGCGCTTCATGGCATCCTGCTTCATACTAATTCCATATGCAAGACTGCATATGAGGAAACTTCAATAGTACCTAAAAAGTGTCTGGACACAACATTGCCACAGCTTGGAAACAATGATTTCTATCATTCCCTGCCTGCAACAGGAGTTTCGATGGTGGGCCAAGATTTGTCACCAAAACAAGGGACAGCCATTCTCAATACCCCCAGCCAGGCAGAACCTTACGACGGATGCATCAGATTATGCCTGGGGGGCCCACATGGCAGGAAGAGGTATTCGGGGAATCTGGTCCACAAACCAAATTTATCTACATATCAATCAAAAGGAGATGCTAGCTGTTCAAAGTGCCCTGATAGCCTTCAAGGACCTAATTCATCCGGGACATCTTCTGATAAAGACAGACAACACCATGGTCATGTGGTACATAAACAAGCAGGGGAGCAGTCACTCTTACCCCCTTTGCCGACTAGCCATGGCTTTATGGGACACAGCATTGACTTACCAAGTTAATCTGCAGGCACAATTCCTGCCAGGAAAGGACAATACTCTGGCAGACTAACTAAGCAGAAACCTCATGGATCCCCACGAGTTGCACTTGGATCCACAAGTCTTCAGCATGAGAACTAAGAAATGGGGACCCCCGGACATGGATCATTTGCCTCCCTTCACAACAATCGACTAAAAAGATTCTGCACGAGGACTTGTCACAGACAAGCATGTAAAGTGGACACCTTATCTTTCAGCTGGACAAACCTATCAGTATATGCCTTTCCTCCACTGCCTCTCCAACCCAAAGTACTCCTAAACGTCAGACAGGAGAAACCAAAAATGATTCTGATTGCCCCACTCTGGCCACGCCAGTACTGGTATCCAATCTTAAGGAACTTGTCTCAATGCCCAGCCTGGACCTTACCTCAGATACCTCATCTACTGTCCCAACAAAACAATCAGATTCTGCACAGCCAACTCAGGACCCTAAACCTGGCAGCATGGCGGATAATGTAGCCATACAAAGCACACCTCTCAGTAAAGCTGTGATGGATGTAATTTTAGAAGCCAGAAGGCCTAGTACTAGAAAATCCCATGCTGGAAAATGGAAGGGATTTTGTGCTTGGAACCAAGCTCAAGGAACTGATACAGCTGTCCCAAATATTCCTCAGCTTTTGCAATACTTAACTGAGATGCTGGACAAAGGCCTATCTTTCTCATCAATTTAAAATCCATGCCTCTGCCATTTCAGCTCATTACAATACAGAGCCACCACTCTTTTTCTCATCCTTTATTAAGGCAGTACCTCAGAGGAGCCAAAAATTTAAGGCCTCCAAGGAGAACAGCAACACCTGCATGGGACCTCAATTATGTCTTGGAAAAACTCACCTTGCCTCCTTTTGAGCCAGCTGCTACAGCAGATATAAAGTTTTTGTCTTGGAAAACAGCTCTGTTCCTAGCAACAACTTCTGCTAGACTAGTGTCGGAGCTACAGGCTCTCATGGCTATGGAACACTTTATCACTTTTTGTCTGGACAGGGTCTCTCTGAGGACAAACCCTACATTTATGCATAAGGTAGTATCCAGTGTAGCCCTTAACCAATCTGTTCATTTGCCAACTTTTTATCCAAATCCACAGAACAAGGGGGAGAAAATTCTGCATTCTTTGGATGTACACAGACAACTTAGATTCTACTTGGATAAAACTAAAGTTTTCAGAAAGGCAGAACAATTACTAGTGGCATATGCTGCAGGATCACAAGGAAAGGCTATCTCCAAGCAGACTATTTCAAAGTGGATAGGTCACTGCATTAGTTTCTGCTACTCTCAGCATGGCAAATCTGTGCCTAAGGACATTAGGTCACATTCAACCAGAGCTGCAGTCACTTCTGCAGCCTTCCTCAGGGGAGTACTAACCAAAGACATTTTAGAGGCTGCTACTTTGAGTTCAGTGCATACCTTTACAAAACATTACAATCTGCCACTTTACTCTAAATCCAGGGCATGCTTTGCCACTGCAGTTCTGCAGGGCCTCATAGCCGCCCCTAATGCTATTTAGTTCCATCCTCAGCTTTGGGAATCTACCCAAATGTAATGACTGCAACAGTGAAACACGAAGAACATAGTACAGTTGTGTACACTTAACATAAATGTAGATGTTCGAGTGTATTCACTGTTGCAGTCCAGGTTACCCACCCACCATCCCCCTTATTTTTGCTGGAAGTTACCTTTCCTTCTCTGATCTATACAACCTATGTGGTGTATTTGCATATAGATGAAGGTAAAGTTTATTTTGATGCATGGATGTGTTACTTACATACATTTAGCCTACCCTTTTGGGGGCACCTGATATCTGGGGCAAGAAAAACTGAAGAAAATGGTGTCGGATGCATCTTTTATACCCCTAACGACCTGACGTCCGGGAAGGGGCGACAGCAACCAACGCAGGATCTAAGACTTTGGAATTCAGGCCGACTGAGGGCAACCTGCCAGCAGGATAACCCAAATGTAATGACCGCAACAGTGAATACCCTCTAACATCTACATTTATGGTAAGTGTACACAACTGTACTTTCTAACAGACACTGTTTCTAAAAATCACACTTAAGTTTTTCCATAAAATGCATAGCTATAGAGCTTTCTATTTTCTGTTTTTTTTATATCCCTGATGTGCTTCTGCAGCTTGACTTTAATTTTTTTTTTTACTCTGTCCAATATAAAAAGGGTTGCAGGTATATCTAAAACAGTATATAACATCACCAGTATTGCAAGAAAATTTATTATTAGATTCAAATTTCTTACCATTAATTTTACCAGAAGTATGAACAACACACTTACACACACTAAAAACTCCAGCAAAAACATGAAACACAAACATCAAGGACTCCACAAGAAAAAGTAAAGAGTTTGCATATTAAATCCTTTGCTTTTTCTTGTGGAGTCCTTTGTTAAACACTTACACACATTGCAGTTATTGTAGGGTGTTGTACCAACAGATCTCAAAGATAACCCAATATTTTCATTAGGTAACACACAATAAGCCTTCACCAATTTGTCTTTTAAATTCTGCCCCCTTCTGTACGAAATAGATGGCTTACTACAACTTATTTTACTTAACTTATCTTTCTTTAAAAAGGTCCAGTAATATTTAACCAATTTACAGATCTTTGCACTCAAGATATTCTACATTGTAACAAAAAAAACATATCTACACTATCAGTTTCACGGATTCCTTCCCTCCTTTTATATACCTGATGTTGTCCTAAGTGTGATCCATCAGCTTTACCCACTGCTTCCACCATGGTAGCTTTGTCATACCCTCTACGCAGAAACATTAACAATGTTTCATGAACTTCCTTGTATAGATCCATTTCATTGTTACAGAGTCTGTATAACCTAACTAATTCCCCATATGGAAGGGACTTAATCGTATGGGGGGGTGGCAACTAGTGCCCTGTAGGTTCTGGCTCCCATCTGTAAATTTCCAATGTATGGAAGTTCAAATAAACCCATTCTCAGAGCCAGTTAAATGTAGATCTAAAAACTAATCTCCTTACCATACTATAAGCCATCAAATTCCAGACCATATGTGCAGTTACTAATATCTTTCACAAAATCCTGAACCTTGTTCATGCCATCCTCACAAACAAGTCCTCTATGCATCTATAAAAAAAAAAAAAAAAAAAAAAAAAAGTTTCTGAAAAAATTATGTTCCTATAAATATAGTCCAGTTCAAATTTAGCCATAAACAGGTTCGCGTACATGGGAGCAAAAGATGCCCCCATGGCAGTACCTTGTAACTGATGATGTATAACATTAAAACTAAAATTATTTAATAAACAAAACTGTAGCAGTTGTATTATATAATGTGATACTGAACTGTCTTCTAAAAAATATTGCACAGCTGATATATCATCTCTGTTTAATATTGGTATATAAACTCCGCACATCAGGAGTAATCAGCACGTATTAATATTCCACTCGGTTTTAGAAATTTTACTAAGAAAATCAAAGGATCTTTAATGTAAGATGGGAGCTTCTCTACATAGAGCAAGAAAAAGTTGTGCAAAAAATCCCAATATTATGTAGAAAATAATTGGTAGCTGACAAAATCTGTCTACCTGGGGGATTGATACTATCTTTGTGAATTATCGGGAGACAATAAAAGGTAGCCATATTACAACCCTCCATACTAAATTTTGTTTCAAGTTCTCTTTTGGTAAAGTAACCTAAACGGCAACCTTTTTCTAATATGCTAACAAACCTTTGTATTGCCTCTCTATACCTACTAATATCACTCACCTCATACACCTTACTGTTATTATGGGGTCTATATTAGATAATCGAAAAGGCTGAATTTCGAATGATCGAATATTGAACCCAATATCTCGAATGCTGAAAACAGCAAAGCTGCACAAAACCAAATTCTTTCTTAGGGAAAGAATTCGGTTGGCCGTGGCTTCGCTGTTTTCAGCGATGTGGTGGAAAGTTATGGGCTGGGTTAAGTATGTGACTGTGCAGACGTTCGGGTTAGGGTGCGGGCTGGGTGAGTTAGGGTTAGGGTGTGGGTCAGGTAAGAGTGCGATTGTGACTGACGTTAGGGTTAGGAGCGGGTTAAGTGAGTTAGGGTGCAGGTGAGGTGAGTGTGCGATAGTGACAGAATTTGGGGTTAGGGGTGGGTTAAGTGAGTTAGGGTTAGGGCACGGGTGACGTGAGTGTGCGATGGTGATGGACCTTAGGGTTAGGGTCTGGGTTAAGGTAAGTGGATAGATAGTAGTGTATGTAGTGTAGGGTTAGATGTAGCTTTTAAGTGTATATGTGTGAATTGCTGCTTTTTCGTGTGTTTGTGATTTGTGTGTTTCTCGGAACACCAAAATTTTTCCCTGGGAAAAAATTCGCTGCTTTGAGGTTTTGATATTGTTAGGGTTTGGGTTTTGCAGTTTGAGGTTACGGCATTCGATAATGAGCCGTTTCGGTGATCTAATATAGACCCTTATTAAGATATTGCAAACACATAGCTAGATATTGGGGAAAAATGAAGAACAAAAATTTTGCTTTATGTATTTGGTTAGGTTTTTTTTGTTTGAAAGTACTGCCTCTGTGTTATTTCTGCAGTTTCACTGTGCACTGTTTTAACCTTTGCCTCTGAATGTGAGCATTGTGTTGAAAGTACTTACACACATGTAGAGTGCATTTACTGGATTATTGTAACTGTTTTTTAGAACTTTTGGTCAATCATTAGGACACGCACGTGTTACCTGAACACTCTCCCATGCTTGCTAACGCCATGATGTAATTTCAACGTATACTGCATTTACTAGGGCAATGCCAACTCTGAAGTATTCAGCATTTCCGACTGTGGCTACTGGTATTTAACGAACAGACTGCCTGAATCTTTGTTGTTACCCTGTAGGTTGTGCCTGTACTAAACTACTAATTTCTCTACTATTATCTGGTTTGTTTATCCTCCCTCTTTTTTTTCCCCACTGTTGAAAGCTATCACACGTTTATGTACAGCCTAAAGGAAGTGACTGTAGCCCTGGAATGTTAGTCGTGCATCACAAGTGAGAATTAATGTTGTGCTCACTTACCTGCCATGTTACCATACCTCAAAATAACCTAGTATATATTTCCCTCCCACATTCTCCACGCACATGCACCCACAGCTTCTCCCAAGCCAATACTTTGCTTATATACATTTTTTACTGTTTCTTACCCACAATAAGACTGTTGCATCTTTTTGTCTCCTTTTTCAAATGGCTCTAGCTCTGCTTCACTCATGGCTATACAGGAGCGGCCTTAGGTCAACTGGTGCCCTAGGCAAAAGGGCTCCATGGCACCTCCGCCACACAACCCGGTGCCCTATCCTAGTACACCAAATAAATACTGGAAATGCGCCCCTACTAGAGCTGCACCCTAGGCGGCTACCTAGTTGGCCTATGCCTAAGGCTGGCTATGTGGCTACCCCCTCCCTCCTAAGTGAACAATTTCTGAAAATTATCCTGCAAACAACTGAAGACAAAATAACTCACTACTGGGACTTTTACTCTGAAATATTCTTATGTAGGTGTATTCCCTGTTAAGTAATTACTACATCTAGTTGTTTTACTTAATTTTATTATATTGGCATAGCGTGCACACTTGCAAAATCTTTCCCCCTCCTTCCGTTCCTGCCATTGCCACTAACTGCCACCAGGTGGCAGCAGAACACCACCAAACAGCTGAATCTTAGCCCAGATGAGCAGCTTGTCCTGTAAGCAGGACAGTGCTCTACAGATATTTAAATTATGCAATATTTCTGTCTATTGTAAAGTCATCCAAGTCCCTTCACAGCAGTTTTTCCATTCACAGTGAATAAATAGTGGAAACACAGTAACTGGCATAATCCCTTGATTAACGCACATTGCTGCTTACCTTAATTACTTAGACTCCTGATACTATTTTCAGCTCTTACTCCTAGGTAGGGTTCTGCCCACCCACCCCTTAGCTAATTTCCTTTATACCTAACCTTACCACACCCACACCCAACCCTCATCCCTCAGCCAGTCACACAAACAACCACCACCACTCCCTCCCCTCCTTTGCTCTCATATTACACACTCTCTACACATAGTACAGAGGTAAACAGAATAGTAAATGGGCGAATACAAAAATGTAAGCTTACATGAGAAAGAACTGTAGTAAGTCCCAATGATTCAAGAAGTAAAACAGCCTGTTGATGAGGGGTACATTACTGGAGGATGGTGAGCTAGGAGTGGCTATGTGACTGGCAGGGATAGGGGGAATGGGGGAGCACTACAGAGAGTAGTGTGCTCGCCAAAACCTCTAGCTAAGAAGCTTTCTGTTTGGTAATACAGATCAGTGCACAATATAAAGAGCTGTAATAACAGATGTACATTGAATTTCCAGTAGACAAAATGGCAAACTGCAAGACTCAATTTCAGTTTTAGGTGGCAATAACCCTGGCAGTTCTTGCACATCCCCACTCACAAAGTTGCTACAGTCCATCCTAGGACCCCTACACAATTCACACGGTTATCTCTATACACCCGTACCACTTCTAACAAATCAAACATGTACTCCCATCAAATAATTTTAATACTACCACTCGCCATTACATCCCATCTAACCTCACCCTACTTCAGCAACATTACAATCCCCAGCATAAGTCACCCCACCTCAACCTCACCTCCAACATTCACTAACTACCCCTTACTCATCTCACCCTCACTCTTTAACCACACCACCTATGACCTACACCCGTACAAACTCCTCCATTATCAAAGCAAGTCTAGCATATCCATACAGTGTGATGTAGCCTTCTCCAAATACCTACAAACCATGATAAACATTGCCTCTTACCTGCTATGCAGTGGCGATATCAACCCCAACCCAAGTCCAATAACAAGCCCAAGAAATCACCAAACTCAGCCTAGAAGCAATACAAGGATTTTTAAGAAAACCTCCAATATTCTAATTATAAATCATAACATAAGAAGCATCCTTAACAAAACCACTGAGCTGCGTGCAACCATAGCATTACACTTACCTGACATCATCTTCCTCGCAGAAACATGGCTTAAACTATACATTAAAAATAAGTAAATACGTCCCCCTGGTTATAGCATACTACAAAAAGACCGTACAGCTAAGAGAGAGGAGTTGGAATTACTCTCCTGTATCAGAACAACATCAGTGTTGAACTGTTTAACATAGAAATCCCTGAATTTAATAATGCAGAGATCCTATTTGCTAAGGTAAGACTAAATACACAGAAACAGCTAAATATCTTAGTATCATATATCCCTCCAGGAAATATCAAAACCCTAGACTCTCTTTTCCACTGGACATCAGAAACCCTCCACCACAAAATCATTATACTAGGTGACTTCAATATTGATTGGACCTCACTTACATCACCCCCACCCCTCAAATCATATTAACCTTTACAGGTTCTCGCAGCTTATACAAACCCCTACTGGGGTAGACAAAACCTCAAAAAAAAGAATCTATACTAGACTGGATTCTCACCAATCGCCCATCTTCCTCTCATAATTTTGGTACACTACCCGGCACTCTAAGCGACCACCTCCCAAACTTCATCAGAGACAAAACTAAACTCACTAGAACTAGCTGTCTTAAATGCATCAGATACACTAAAAACTTCAGGGCTGATGACCGTAATACAGTCCTTAAATACTCCACCTAGTCCCCCCCCCTTTAACACTTCCTTTAGATGAAGCAGTTGAGTATTTCAGCACTATCTTCTTAGGCATTCTCAACCAACTTGCCCAACCAAGACAGATCTGCACTAAAGCAGTCTATGCCCCATGGCTTACCAAGAGCACTAGGCAACTTATGAAACAAAGGGGCAAAGCATGGGGCACCTGGCGCAAAAACAAAACTACTAATAGGTAGACATTCTTAAAACTGAGAAACCCTGTATAAAAAAAAAAAAAAAAAAAAAAAAAAAACAGACTAGACAAAAATACTATAGTGAAATTCAAACTAAGCACAATACCAACCGACAAAAGTTATGGGCCACTTAAAACAGTTTTCCTCCAACCAGGTAAATCACCAACTCCTCATCCAAACATAGACTCCACCTCTATAAAAACAGCAACCCAGTTCAATGAGTTCTTTACCAACTCTCTACTAAAGCTGTCAACAGACCTACCCTCCTCAACCCCCACTGTACTATATAACCCATCAAATAACGCCAACTCCTTCGCCGTTAAACCTGTACCAACTTACACCATCTATAGACACTTAACCAAACTTAAACCCACCACCCTAGCAGTAGACAAACTACCTGCCAAGGTCCTACAAATAGCCGCCAAAGCCATTGAAACCTGGTTAACAACTCCCAGCTAATACTAAATCCTACAAAGTCTCAACTTATGCTGTTCATCCTTCCAAAGCAACAGTACCTACTCCCCTGTTCTCTATTTCTGCATCCGATAATACCCCTATGTCCCCCATCACACAAACCAAATTACTAGGGGTCATTATTGACAGCAATGTGAAATTTGACAAACACATAGCTCATACAATAACTTCTTCTTTTGGCTGCTCCCGTTAGGGGTCGTCACAGTGGATCATCTGTTTCCAATTCTTCCTGTCCTCTGCATCTTGCTCCGTCACACCAGCCACCTGCATGTCCTCTCTCACCACATTCATGAACCTTATCTTGGGCCTTCCTCTTTTCCTGTTACCTGGCAGCTTCATCCTTATCATCTTTTTCCCAATATACTGTGCATCCCTCCTCAGCACATGTTCAAACCAACGTAATCTTGCCTCTCTGGCTTTGTCTCCAAACCTTCCAACCTGGGCTGACCCTCTAATATACTTATTCCTAATCCTGTCCACTTTTGTCACACCCAGTGCAAATCTTAACATCTTTAACTGTGCCATGTCCAGCTCTGACTTCTGTCTTTTTGTCAATGCCACTGTCTCCAATCCATATAACATAGCTGGTCTCACTACCCTCTTGTAGACCTTCCCTTTCACTCTTACTGGTACTCATCTGTCACAAATCACTCCCGACACTCTTCTCCACCCACTCCATCCTGCCTGTACTGTCTTCTTTACCTCTCTTCCACATTCACCATTACTCTGAACTGTTGATCCCAAGTATTTAAACTCGTCCACCTTTGCCACCTCTACTCCCTGCATCCTCACCAATCCTCTATCCTCCCTCTCATTCACACACATATATTCTGTCTTAGTCCTGCTGACCTTCATTCCTCTTCTCTCTAGAGCATATCTCCACCTCTCCAGGGCCGCCTCCTCCTGTTCCCTACTCTCACTACAGATCAGAATGTCATCTGCAATCATCATAGTCCACGGGGACTCTGGTCTGATCACGTCTGTCGACCTGTCCATCTCCATTGCAAATAATAAAGGGCTCAGAGCTGATCCTTGATGTAATCCCACCTCCACCTTAAATGCATCCATTACTCCCACCGCAGACCTCACCGCTATCGCACTACCCTTGTATATATCCTGTACCACTCTTACATACTTCTGTGACACTCCCGACTTCCTCATACAATACCACAACTCCTCTCTAGGCACCCTGTCAAATGCTTTTTCTAAGTCCACAAAGACACAGTGCAATTCCTCCTGACCTTCTCTGTACTTCTCTATCAACACTTTCAGTGCAAACATCGCATCTGTAGTGCTCTTTCCTGGCATTAAACCATACTGCTGATCACTAATCATCACTTTCCTTCTTAACCTAGTTTCCACTACTCTTTCCCATAACTTCATGCTGTGACTGATCAATTTAATCCCTCTGTAGTTACTACATTATTTTATTTATACATATATATATATATATATATATATATATATATATATATATATATATCATACAGTAACCAAAATCAATAAAAAACTAGGTACTCTTTTTACAGATGTAAAAGCTTCTTAATGAGCAATAGTAAAGTTTCTCTAGCTCGTACCCATCTTCTCTCTGCCTTACTGTATGCTTCACCTCTCCAAATTTAATCTAAATAAGAGCAATTTAAACCACCTATCAGTATGCTACAACAAAATAGCAAAATGTGCCACAAACTCCTCCTCCTGAACCCACCAGTGTCAAGTCCTAAGTATAGTTTTCCAAGGATACAGATTCCACTTCCACAACCTAGCAACCCCAAACGGTTGGCAAGACCTACCCCCAAATCATTGGGCAGAGGCTCAACAGCAGGTTCTCTCTTTCTTTCTTTAAGTATCAGGACTATTCACCCTATCCCAGCAGAAGAAAGGGGATAAGGTTTTTACTCAAGACTTTTCCTGGTACCCAGAAAAGACTGCTCCTGGCGCCCTATCCCGGTACCCAGAAAAGACTGCTCCTGGCGCCCTATCCCGGACTTCTCTATTCTAAGCACCTTTTTGGTAATCCCAAAATTCAAAATGCTAACACTTCAACAGCTGCTTCCTATGCTAGGCAAAGATGCCTGGTTGGCAACCTTAGACTTAAAGGAAGCTTACCTGCCCATTCCAATAAGGGAATCTTGCAGGAAATACCTACGCTTCAGAGCAGGCTGCATGCACTATTAGTTCTCTGCACTTTGTGAATACCCTGGGTGCAGTAGATAAGCCAAAGTGTCTAGCTCCAGCCATTGCGTTTTGCAGGCAGAGAAATATTTAAATATACCCATACCTGGACGATTGTCTGATTCCAATAGAAAGCCAGGACATGCTATTAAAACATCTGGCATTCATAAAGAAACTTCTAACCTTACTGGGGTACACCATAAATGGAAAATCTTATCTAGTACCCTTCCAACAGATTGTATTCCTGGGAGCAAGCTTGAACACAACTTCCCAGATGGCTTACCTCACGCCAGAGAAACAAGTTTATTTGACAACCTACTTCAAACTACTGGCCACAAAGACCCAGCTATCTGCAAGGAAAATTTTGCAAGTCGTGGGGTTCATGGCCTCTTGCATTCTACTAATTCCATATGCCAGACTGCATATGAGGAAACTACAGAGGTATCTAAAACTCCTATGGTGTCAACATTCACAGGACCTGGAATCAGTGATTCCCATCATTCCTTGTGTAACGACATAGTTCCTTTGGTGGGTTAGAGGCCTGCCACCTCAACAAGGGGCTCCCTTTCAGTCTACCCCCTGCCGTCCAAACCCTGACAACAGACTCCTCAGACTATGCATGGGGGTCTCACTTGGCAGGGCAGTGCATTCAGGGCAAATGGAATCCGAGTCAGATGCACCTGCATATCAACCAAAAAGAAATGTTAGCTGTACAGAATTCCCTGACAGCCTTCAATGACCACATCCTTCCAGGACAATTATTGGTAAAGACAGAGAACACCACAGTTATGTGGTACATAAATAAGCAGGGGGGAACCCACTCGTACCCTCTCTGCAGACTAGCCATGGCTGTGTGGAACACAGCCTTGTGCTACGAAGTGCACCTACAAACTCAATTCCTGCCAGGCAAGCTAAGTTCACTGGCAGACGACCTAAGCAGAAATCTCATGGACCCACACGAATGGAAATTGGAACCAAAAATATTTAACCTCTCGAACAAATGGGGGGACTCCAGAGATAGACCTGTTTGCCTCCCCCCAGAGCTACCAATTGGACAAATTCTGCACAAGGACTCCCCACAGTCAAGCTTGGAAAGTGGATGCCCTGTCCTTTACCTGGGAAAGCCTCTCTGTTTATGCCTTTCCCCCTGTGCCTCTCCTCTCAAGGTTCTGCTAAAGATCAAACAGGACAAACCAAGGACAGTTCTTATTGCACCAGACTGGCCTCGCCAGTACTGGTACCCCCTCTTGTGCAGCATGCTAATGCTGGATCCATGGCACCTACCTCAGACACCTTCCCTGCTGTCCCAGCAGGTGGGCCAGATTCTGCACCCTCCGCTTCAAATCCTGAACCTTGTAGCCTGGCTAATTCCTTGAGCTCTCCAATAACATCCTTCAGTAAGCAGGTGCTAGAGGTCATTCTGGAAGCAAGGAGACCTAGTGCTAGAAAATCTTATGCTGAAAAGTGGAAAAGATACTGTTCCTGGAGCCAGACCCAGGGTATGGGCACTACTGTGCCCAGTTTACCTCATATTCTTCAGTACTTAACAGAAATGCTCCACAAGGGCTTATCCTTCTCGTCAGTTAAAATTCATGCCTCTGCAGTTTCAGCACATTATAATACTGAACCTCCCCTTTTCTCTCACCCTCCTGTTAAAGCAATTCCTCAAAGGGGCAAAAAATTGAAGACCCCCCCCCCCCAGGCAAGCCCCTACTCCAGCCTGGGACCTTAACTTTGTATTGGAAAAGCTCACTCTCCCTCCATTTGAACCAGCTGCCAACTGCAGAGTTGAAATACCTTTCTTGGAAAACAGCCTTCCTTCTAGTCATCACTTCAGCAAGAAGAATGTCTGAATTACAGGCCCACATGGCATTGGAGCCCTTCCTTATCTTCCATGCAGACAGGGTTTCCCTCAGGACCAATCCTTCCTTTATGCCCAAGGTGGTGTCTAGTGTGGCCCTAAATCAGTCCATTCATTTAACTACCTTTTTCCCAAATCCACAAAACAAAGGAGAATGAATTCTGCACTCTTTGGACGTGCACAGACAACTTAGATTTTATTTGGACAGGACTAAGCCTCTCAGAAAATCCGAACAGCTGCTAGTTGGCTTTGCTGCAGGGGTAGAGGGGAAGGCCATTTCAAAGCAAACCATTTCTAAATGGATAGCCCATTGCGTTCATTTCTGCTATAAGCACCATGGAAAACCTACCCCACAGGGGATAAGATCACATTCCACCAGGGCTGCATCTACCTCTACAGCCTTTCTCAGAGGAGTCCCTACCAGGGACATCCTAGAAGCTGCTACCTGGAGCTCTCTACATACCTTCACCAAGCATTACCACATGCCTATTTTTTCTAAATCCAGAGCTGGTTTTGCCACTGCAGTTTTGCAGGGCTTGATAGCCGGCCCTAATGCTCTCCAACTTCCTCTTCCCTTCCTTAGCTTTGGGAATCAACCCAAATGTAATGACTGCAACAGTGAAACATGAAGAACATAGTGCAGTTGTGTACACTTACCATAAATGTAGATGTTGGAGTGTATTCGCTGTTGCAGTCCTGGTTACCCTCCCTCCAGCTCCCTGATTTCTCTTGGCTCTACCTTTGCTTCTTGTTTTTAAGATTTCTGGTGTATTTGTTTTTTGATGGAGGTGTAACATAACATATAATTGCTTCCCTTTGTGGGAGCACCTGACATCTGGGGCAGGAAAAACTGATGTAATGGCATCTGCTGCATGTTTTATACCCCTGACGACCTGACATAATGGAAGAAGAGACAGCATTTGACGCAGGAATCCAAGACTCTGGTATTCAGGCTGGCTGAGGGCTACCTGCAGGCAGATAACTCAAATGTAATGACTGCAACAGTGAATACACTCTAACATCTACATTTATGGTAAGTGTACACAACTGTACTTTCTGGACTATCTACATCTTGGGTGACCCCACCCCTGGCAGATGAACTCCTTGATTTGGTCTCCCACTGGGCTTGGAAGGAACCAGACACAGTTGAACCTATTCCTAAGTGCCAGGGCAAATTTGTAGCCCCTTCAGTTGAGACCTCAGTGGAGATAGGGGGTCCTGGTTGATGCTACCGCTGTGGCGGCAGCCAACAAGAAGAAGCTAACTGAACAGAGCTCTTCTGCCCATTCACCAAACAGGGAGTCCAGAGTGACGGACAGATTGGGAAAGTGAGTGTTCACCTCAGCTACTTTCATGCTGAGGTCTCTAAACTACTTGGCACATTTCTCTCTGCTGCAGATAGATTTGACTGAAGAGTTATTAAATACTCTGTCAGAGTCCATGCCTACTGAGGATTTCAAAAAGACTTCCTCTCAATTGGCCACTCTCCTATCCATTTCAAATGGATGGATGAGGCTGATCTCCCATGCAGCGAAGGTACCTCACGAGCAGCCGGTTCAGTTACAGCCATAAGGCGACGTACGTGGATGCAGCTGTGTGATTTTGCAGGGCCCTTCAAGACAACCTTTGTCAGTACCCACTTTGATGGCACTTCCTTGTTCAGGCCATCAGTTAGACATGCTTAACCACAGCGAACAAGAGGGAAAGACTCTGTGTGCTGTAGGAATCAAGTTTTCTACCCCTCAACAGACCTCATCTAGAAACCAGTGAGGTGGTAAGAAGATATGGTTCCGAAAATCTCAGGAACCTTTTCAGGATTAGTGTGGGGATAATGCCTCCAGAAGCAGAGGAGGAACTTTAATGGTAGATGTTGCCCTAGAGGCAGAAGGGCCCACAGAACCAGGGCTTTAGAGATTCCTTTTCCATTAGGCCCTATCGGTGCTCCTGAAGAGCTGCCTGATTGTCCCACTCTGGATGCAGTCAGGAGGTCATTTCTCTTTGCACCTAGATGCCTGGACAGGTATCACAATAAATTCATGGGTGCTGAAAAGCTTATCCAGAGGCTACTATGTACCATTTTCCCTTCCTTCTCCAACTCAGAAGAGGAAACCTGTTGACATTCCACCCAGTCAAAGGAAGGATGAAGCACAAGAAATACAAAAGCAGCTACAGGGGAGTCATCCAAGAGGTCCCACTTGACAAGATAGGATTCGCACCTTACTCACACTTCTTTTTAGTACCAAAGAAAACAGGGTCTCAAAGAATCCATTCTGTATCTACGCAAGTTGAACCAGTATTTAAAGAAGACAAGGTTCAGTATAGTCATGGTTCATTCCATCCTGCCTCTTCTTTGCAGGGACGATTGGATGTGCCCTATAGATCTCCGGGATGTGTACTATCACACTAAGATAGACAGGTGATCCAGGAGATATTTACACTTTCTGCTGGCAGCCAATCATTAGCGATTCAGAGTACTACCCTGGGACTCGCCACAGCCCACAGGGTGTTTACCAAATGCATGGCAGTCATGACAGCTCACTTGCTTGAGACTCGAGGGATTCCAGGTGTTTCCATATCTTGACGATTGGCTCCTCATCACCCTATCCAGGCATTAATTTTTACAAGCCAGGCACTACTTGCTGCAGGTTTCCACCACTTTAGGCATCTCTGTAGACTATGCCATGTCAAACCTAGTCCCAGTAAAAGCCCTGGAATTCCTAGGGACTTTTTTTTTTTGAATACTACAACTCAAGTGGCTTCCTTACCTCTCCATCGCATCACATCTTGGAGACATCCAGTTCAGTCTGTACTCTCTCACCCCTCTCCTCTGGCAAGATTATTGCTAGATGTTTTGGGGTTGATGTCAGCTGCCATACTTGTCCCTCCAGCATGATTCTTTATGCAAAATTTTCAGTGGATGTTGGCCGTACAGTGGTTCATACTTTATTGACCCCTATCATTTCCTGTATGACTCTCTCCAATCTGCAAACATGATATTTGTTGGTGGATTCAGTCCAATGGCCTATTTTGGACAGACAATTCACCCTTCCTCCCCCAGTTGCCACAGTGACCCACAGATGCTTCCAACTTGAGTTGGGGGTCATTTCTTGGGAAAGATAGTCCAAGACATGGTCCCTCTGGAGACCAAGTTGCATATTCATGTCCTAGAGATGAGAGCAGTCCAAGTGTTGCAGGCATTTCAAGATGCTCTCACTGTGGGGACTAATACAGTTCAAACTGACATGTCAGTAGTCTGGTGCATCAACAAGTAAGGAGGAACCTGATCTTATTCACTGTGCATAGTGGCCATGAGAGTTTTGGAGTGGGTGATCACTTTTTTGTTGCAACACACATCCCATGAAAAACGAAAATGCTACCAGACAGGCTCAGTAGGCCCATTCTGATGCCTCAGAAGTGTCTATCAATTCTTCAGCCACTGGGGCCAGCCTTACTGCGACCAGTTTGCCTCACCCCTCAACCACAAGTGCAGCAAGTACTTTGCTCTGATCCCCCCTCTGCAGGAGTCACTGAAAGATGCTCTGATTCATGATTGGCCCCCAGGTTACCTGTATGCTACCCCTCCTCTTCCTCTTATTCCATAGTTCTTACAGAAAGCAAGCAGGCTGAAGAGCTCAGTCATCCACATTGTACCTTTCTGGCCTCTGCAGGTACAGTTCACCTTCTTATGGTCTCACTTGCGATATCCTCCATGGATACTGGAACCTACTCAGGATCGCCTGCCCCACCCATCAAAAATTCAGCACCCCCTGTCTCCATGCCCTCAAGTTAACTTCATAGTTTCTCAGCTTCCAGTAATACAGTCCAGGCTTTCTTCTCCAGTTCACAATGTTGCCTTGGCCTCCCAGAAAGCTTTCATCAGGAAAGTCTACAGAAGCAAATTGAAGGGCCTTTAACCAAAATATTGACCCCTTTTCAGCACCAACTTCAGCCATTCTTTTTCTAACAACTCTTTTTAAAGGAGGAACTAGTTTTTCTACAGTTGAACTGTATTTGGCACCAATTTCAAATTTCCATTCTGGAAACAAATCCTCTTCTCTGGCTTTATCCAAATTGTGTAGAGCCTTTATGAAAGGCATTTTTCTCCTCAGACTCCCAGTAAAGGACCATTCTCCTCCTTGGGATCTTACTGTGGTTCTTCAGGGTTTAACTCAAAAACCCTTTGAACTAGCAGACAAATGTTGTCTGAAGTACCTTTCTTGGAAAGCGATCTTGGCTATTACTTCAGCAAAAGAATTTCTGAGCTCCAGGCCCTGTCAGCAAAGTATCCTTATATTGTTTTCCATAAAAACAGGGTGTTTCTGCACACTAACACTTCCTTTCTTCCTAAGGTGGCATCTGAAAGTTGTGTGTTTCCAAATTTTACAGGTAATGGGGAGTACATGCTTCATCTCCTTGATCTGCACAGACAGCTACATTGTTATCTTCACAGAACAAAACAGTTCAGGAAGTCTGACCACCTCTTTGTATCATTTTCTCCAAATTGCTTGGGACAGGCAATAGTTTAAAGTTACTCTAGCCAGGTGGCTTACTGATTGCATATCATTGGTGTATTCTCAAAGGACTAAATGCACTGCATCCTCCTCGAGCTCATTCTAATCTGTCCATGGCTACTTCAGCTATCTTTTGGTCAAGGACTTCCATTGATGACATTTGTTGCATCTACTTGGTCAAAGACTCGTACATTTGTTACACATTACAAACTGGACAAAATTTCTAGAAGCAGAGCTTCTTTTGGTTTGACAGTGCTCCGGCAGGTCTTTCATGAGGGCCCCCCAAGGGTTACATAGCTGGACCTCTGTCCCATTGTTGAGGAAGAATGAAAAGGGCAGCATCAGATTTATTAGCTATGTACTCCCTATAACTTGGCATCTGTGTTATCCATTTTCATTCTTCCTTGCCTTCCCTGCCATCCTTCCCTGTCCTTGTTACTCCTGGAAGTACCTGTTAAACTGTTTTGGAGCTACTCAGTTCCTGGTTTGAACCCTGTCCATCTGTCTCTGCTATAAAATAGGAGATTAGGCAGCAAAGTCGATCTGAGGTGGTGGGGATGGAATAAAGCATTATGGGTAGAGGGAAGAGCTCGAGAGCTGGATCGGAAGTCTATTGTATGCAGCCAAGTTGCATCCGAGGATTGAATCTGAACACACTGGTGAGGAAGAATAAAAAGACAACACAGATGCCAAGTTATGGTGAGTATGTAACTAATAATTAGCTGTACATTTGATAAATTAACTATTTCTGGTACCTCTAAAGTTGTCATTCAATTAAAAATATCAATTATTTTACAAGAAGGAAAAAAAATCAGTATTTAGGGTGAAAAGGTTTATAAACGATTTTTTTTTTTTTTTAAGCCTCCCATTGGTTTCAGTTATTCTTTTTCTGTTTTTGTTCAACTACTTTAGCCTCACCCATTTCCTCATTGGAAGAGACACTAGAACAAGATAATAAATTCTCAAATGTTCTTTGTCAAAGTAGACCTTGCAGAGTGGACCTGTAGCTACATAGAAGAATCTGTGTCCATAGAAACAAAAGAAAGTATGTTTACATCTTCTATGTTTCCTGCTACTCAAAAGAACAAAATGTTTTTGTGATAATACAGTCATTGGCAAAATCATTTGTGTACCTGTTAAATTTATTTTGCTTTCTCTGAAGGATGGCCTTTTCAGCATCTGACAGCTTGCTGTTTAATTCATCAGTTTTCTTAAAAAAATTTTTTTATAGAAATGAGAGGCTCTAGCTGTAAAATCTCAGCTACCAAATTATTGCTTCCACTTGTCATGCTCTTGGTATAACGCAAGCATTCAGTAGAACAGCTAAGTGCTGCCTGCTGCCAACATATTTGCAGATCTTTTTCTTCTTCCTCAAAAGGTACTGAGGGTCTTAATAATGCACTCAGACTCTTTCATGCAATTTTTAAAACAAGATACTGCTCCAGAAATGTTATCAAAAAATACATTCATTGATGTCTTATTTTGATTTTACAATTTGTTCTGAAGCATACATGCAAATGTTCTTCCCATTATAAACCTGACTGAGCTGTGTATTTACCATTCGGAAACAGTGTAGCAGCCATATCATGCCATGCCCCTCTTACTTAACCTTCCCTTGGCAGCCGACTCCACCAGAGCTGTTATATTTCCATTAAGTTTTTGACTACTTGCATGCAGGACTTTATCAGCCTGTCTCATCTGCTGCCCCAAAATAAAAGAAAGACATGAAGAGACAGACACAGCACTCCCCTGTCTGGGGAGAGAAGATTCCATTAACTGCATGTTCCGTAGCCATTTCGTCAGCAGCAAAAGCAGTAGCCATATTAACTATTGTTGTTACAAGGGAAATTTCTTCTTCAAAGGAATTTAGTTGGTCCATAGTAATTTGAAACATCAGCTAAAAGCCATACAAATACCCAGAATGAACTTTAAATCTGAAGTAGGCAGACTTCATTCGTCTGCAACCTGTGGGTATCGGATCCGACCTCGGATCCGAGCCGGCAATTCAAAAGCTTAGGCTCCAAGCTCCTAGCTCCTCCCTCTTACCCATAACCCCTTGCCAAGCCCTGACTGACCTCAGATTTCGTTTGCCGCTTTTCAAGTAGCTACGGATTCTAGAGCTCCTGGCGTGTTTTGGTGACAGATAAGTTTGTCTGACAAAAAAAGTTTACAAATTCTCTATTTTTGTTTCATATATTATTAGTGTTGATTGTGTTAGGCTTTCCTCTCTCTTTTTAGTTAATATTTCTCGGGTTTTGCGTAGTTAGTGTGTGTGTGTTGTGTTAGGCCTTCTGGGTTTGTTATGTCTGAAGCCCATAAGGCTGTTTACTCTAAATGTACCGAGTGTGGCCATAAGCTGTCCCCAGCGCATGGCCACACTCGTCTTGTCATCTTGGGGTTGAACACCTGTCATCTGGTTGTACCATTTGTGCAGGGTTCAACCCCTGGGCTTTGAGGGAGCGGAGGTCGAACCTGGTGCTGGCGGGTCTTTTACCTCCAGATACCGCTTCGGCTTCTGCCCCTTCTACTCAGCAACCTGTTGCTGTGGGCTCTCCCTCCGGCTGGGACTCAACCTCCCTCTAAGTTGCGGAGGGAAAGAGTCATCTAGGGAGAGAGAGAAGGAGAGGCACAGCGAGAGGCACCACAAGCGGAGGCGAAACTTCCAGTTCGGCTCCTCCATCTAAGCGGGCCTCCCCTGTGCCTTCTAGCTTTCCTCCTCCTCGGCTCCACTCCCCTCGGTTCTCTCCTGGACCCGAGGAGGAGGAGGCTAGCCCTTCTAGGAGGTCTCCGAGGCGGCTCTCTAGGTCCGCTTCGGTGGCCTCCACCAGGTCAACTTTTTCCATGAGTGAAGCCGATATGGACCGGATGATGAGGAAATTCATCCAGGCCCAAATGCAAATGGGAGTGCTCATAGCCCCCCCCCCATCCGGGAGGGGCTTCGACCCCTTTTTTCACCCCTTTGGCTCCTTCTCTGACCCATACCACGGGTTCGGAGCTGTCGGCGCCGGGCAGACTTGGATCCGGGGGTGGGTTGGATCCGATAGGTCGGCGCACCTCGGATCCATCCCATGCCTTGAGTGCTTCGGGTACTTCGGACCCGACCTCTCGGATCCGAGGTCCGAGCCTCGGATCCGAGGGAGCTGGTGTGTCTTCGGCTCCATCCAGGTCGGAGCACACCGGTCTCGGATCCGACGGTTTCGGCTCCGACTCCGATCCGTCGTCGGATCCAGTGGGGTCGGCTCTCGGGTTTAGAGAAGCTGGCTCCCCTCGGCCTTCGGCGTAGTGGAAAGGGCACTGTTGAGGACGTCCGGACCCCCGGTCCCTGCCACGGCTCCATCCCGCACTCCCTTGCAGTTGGGCCAGGCCCCCACCAGCCGGTCCCAGGGACAGCCCGCCTCGATGTCCCAAGTGGTTCCCTTGGAACATCCAACTGCTGAAGAGTACTCCTCGGACAGCCCCCCCGATGAAGTACCTCGGGCGTAAGTGCAAAGGAGGCACATGGACTCCCGAGTCCGTTACTGAAGACACAGATTTGGATGAAGGGGAAGGCTCCCCTAGGTCACCCCCTGAGGACGTCTCATTTGGAGACATTATGGAGATGTTAAGGATCAGGGGGGGGGGGTGGTCTGCCCCCAAGGCTTCCTCGGACGAGTCTGTGTTCTTGGAGGCATTCGAGGCGGGCCCTTCTACCTCTTGGGTGTCCCCTGCTGCTGACCCTCTGGTGGATCTTATATCCATCAGAGCGTGGAAGGATCCGGACACCGTTGAGCCTGTCCCCAAGCGTCCTGACCGCATCCTTTCCCCTCCGGCGGACCGCACTCACTGGAGCAAGGGCCCCCCAGTAGATGCCATGATGATGGCTGCAGCCACGAAGAGGGAATTGGCCCAGGAGAGTCCCTCCATGCATCCTCCAGGCAAGGAGTCCCGCTCGATGGATCGCATTGGGAAGTGAGTTTTCAGTTCAGCAACCTTCTCTTTGAGAGCGCTGAACTACATGGCACATGTCATTAGGATGCAGCGGATCTGATTTAAAGAATACGCTGCATCTCCCCCGGAGTCCATGTCGAGTGAGGATAAACAGGTATACTCCACCCGAATGGCCACTCTCAGATCAGTTTCCAATACGTCTATGCGGCTGCTTTCTCATGCTACTGAGGGAGCCGCTAGAGCCAGCGGAGCAGGCCTAGTCATCAGGCGACAGGCCTGGCTCCGCCACTGTGATTTTGCAGAGCCCTTCAAGGCGACCTTCGCGAATGCCCCCTTCGATGGTTCTGCCTTGTTTGGCAAGACTGTTCGCGAAACATTAGTCCAGAGCGAAAAGGACGGGAAGACGCTGTCTGCCATCGGAGTCCGCTTCTCAGCTCCCCAGAGGTCCTTCTCTAAGAACCAAAAGGGACAGAAGAAGATGTGGTTCCGGAAATCGCAGCAGTCCCAGCCTGCTCCGGATAACCAGTCCTTCCGTGGCAGAGGAGGACGGGGAGGTCGTCGTCCTAGAGGCAGGGGGGCTCCTAGCAACTTTGGGTCCAGAGAACCTTTCTCTGATAGACCCACGCAGCAGCCCTGAAGGGTTGCCCGGCTGTCCGTCTCTGGAGGCAGTCGGGGGGCGTTTTTCGAGGCACCTGACTTCTTGGGAGTCCATAACAGACCGTTGGGTGCTTCGTGTCATATCCAGAGGTTATTCAATTCCCCTATTCAAGGTTCCCAAATCTCGCAGCCTCCCAGATGTTCCACCCGACCAAAGGGAGGCGGCAGCTGTCGAAATCGAACAGCTGCTAGAAAAAAGAGCTATCCAGCGCGTCCCCCTAGATCAAACCGGATTAGGGTTTTACTCCAGGTTCTTTTTGGTGCCAAAGAAAACGGGGACCTAAGACCAATCTTAGACCTTTCCCAGCTGAACCTGTCAGTAACCAAGCAAAAGTTACGGATGGTCACCCTCCAATCTATACTTCCCCTCTTGAGGGAGAACGACTGGATGTGCTCCATCGACCTCAAGGACGCGTACTACCACATTCGCATGGACAGGCGATCCAGGAGGTTTCTTCGCTTCCAGCTGGGAGCCAGTCATTATCAGTTCAGGGTCCTCCCTTTGGTCTCACCTCAGCCCCCAGGGTGTTCACCAAGGTGCTAGCGGTGGTAGCGGCCCACCTGAGGCTCCAGGGATTACAGGTCTTTCCGTACCTGGACGACTGGCTCCTGACGGCATCATCAAGGCATCGTCTGTGCTCAGCCAGAGACTACTTTCTTCAACTGGCCCCAAGGCTGGGCATCACGATCAACTGGGAGAAATCTTTGCTGCACCCAAAACAAGTTATAGATTTCATAGGAGGAAGACTAAACACCAGATCAATGCGAGCCTTCCTCACTCCAGACAGAATTGCCAACCTGAAGTGTCATGTGACAGCGGTCCTGCAACCATCTCCAACTGCAGCTTCCTGTCCTGAGAGCTCTAGGTTCTATGGCGGCAGCTATTCCGCTTCTCATTCATGCTCGCTTACGAATGCGGGTTCTTCAATGGACCCTTCAGGTTCAGTGGTCCCCTCTTTGTTCCCCTCTCAACGCTCCGATTGCGGTCAGCAAGGCGTGCAGGGACTCCCTTCTTTGGTGGCTTCTTTCTCCGGAGCCCCTAGCAGGGAGACCTTTTTGTGCTGCATTTCCCCGAGCCACAGTGACCACGGACGCTTCTTGCCTCTGGTGGGGGGGGCATTCTGCGGGAAAGGTTGTCCAAGGCACGTGGAATCCCACAGAGATGTCATTGCATATAAATGTCCTGGAAATGAGGGCGGTGCTCCTAGCGTTGCAAGCACTTCACCACGTTCTTCCTTCAGGGACTATTGCGATTCAGACAGACAACATGTCGGTAGTCTGGTATATCAACAAACAGGGAGGAACCAGGTCTTACCCTTTGTCGAGAGGCCATGAGAGTCTGGGAATGGGCAATTTCCACCAAACGCTTTCTGGTAGCAACGCACATTCCGGGAAAGTCCAACATCCTTGCGGACAAGCTCAGTCGCACCATTCTTTCTCCACACGAGTGGTCTCTCAATCCTCAAGTAGCGAAGAAGATTTTTGCCGTCTGGGGCAACCCTGTTGCGATCTTTTGCCTCTCCCTCAAACGCCAAATGGGACAATTTGTTCGCTCTGCTTCCCGCACCAGGGGAATTCCCGAGAGATGCTCTGGTGCATGCTTGGCCTCCCGGTCTCCTTTATGCCTACCCTCCACTTCCTCTGATGCAGAGGCTTCTGCAGAAAGCCAACAGTTTGGGGAGCAGAATGATTCTCATAGCCCCGTTCTGGCCTCGTCAACCTTGGTTCCCCTTCATATGGTCTCACAAAATCAATCCACCCTGGATTCTGGATCCAATTCCGGATCTCATCTCCCACCCTCTGGGAATGTCGGTTCCCAATCTGCGCACCCTGAAGTTGACTGCTTGGCTGCTCCAGTTCCATCCTTGATTAGGACTCCCGGTATCTCATCACCGGTCAAGGCCATCTTAGTGGCAGCTCATAAACCTTCCACCAGGCAGGTTTATCGGAGTAAATGGAAGAGATTCTCTATTTGGGCGGTACAGAGAACTTTGGATCCTTTCTCGGCACCTATGTCAGCGGTGCTGGATTTTTTGACAGACCTCTTTCATCAAGGGGCAAGTTCTTCCACGATTAAGGTACAATTGGCAGCTATCTCGCATTATCACAATGGTCATGAGACAGCTCCCCTTATGACGGTGAAATTATGCAAAACATTTCTCAAAGGGATTTTTTTGTTGAGGCCTCCAGTCAAGGAGGTTGTACCACCTTGGGACTTGTCTTTAGTTCTGCAAGCCCTTACTGCTCCTCCCTTTGAGCCTGCAGCTTCTACAGATCTAAAGTACCTTTCCTGGAAGACTGCCTTCTTGGTAGCTATCACTTCAGCCAGAAGAGTGTCTGAGCTTCAGGCTCTATGCGTCAAGCCGCCTTACCTTTCTTTCTTCCCTGATAGGGTGTGCCTCAGGACCAATCCATCTTTTCTTCCTAAGGTCTCTTCTGAATCTAATATTAACCAATCAATCAATTTACCTGTGTTTTTTCCCAAGTACTCAAACAAAGGAGAATACAAATTGCATTCCTTGGATGTTCATAGACAATTACGTTTTTATATTCACAGAACAGCTGGTCACAGGCAATCAGATCAGCTGTTTGTCTCCTTTGCTAAATTTGCTCTGGGTAAAGCAGTATCTAAAGTCACACTATCTAAGTGGATTGCTAATTGTATTCTGCAGGCATATGACACTTCAGGTAGACCTGCTCCTCAGAGGGTTACGGCTCATTCTACTAGGGCAGTTTCCACGTCAGCCGCCTTTGAGTCCCGTGTATCATTGGATGATATCTGCGCGGCAGCTACTTGGGCCTCGCCTCATACTTTTATTTCTCATTATAAGGTGGATGTTGTTTCTAGAGGAAGAGCATCCTTTGGCTCAGCGGTGCTCCGAAACATCCTTCCATGACGGCCGCCCAAGATTCAGGTAGCTGGGGACTCTGTCCCACAGGTTGCAGACGAATGAAGTCTGCCTACTTCAGATTTAGAAGTTATGTACTCACCATAACGTTCCATCTGAGTAGGCGACTTCATTCGGATGCAACCATCCCCCCCTCCATCCCCCTGACCTTTATAGAGCGAGTATTTATGCTGTTTTCGTGTACTGTAGTCAGTATTTTGAGGCAAACTCAATCTGAGGTCAGTCAGGGCTTGGCAAGGGGTTATGGGTAAGAGGGAGGAGCTAGGAGCTCGGAGCTCTGAGCCTAAGCTTTTGAATTGCCGGCTCGGATCCGAGGTCGGATCCGATACCCACAGGTTGCATCCGAATGAAGTCGCCTACTCAGATGGAACGTTATGGTGAGTACATAACTTCTAATTTTACAATGTATTAAACAAAAACAGAGGAGATGGTATAAATAATTCTAAAAGGTTTTATTGGAACTAGTGTCTTGAGTTCAACTCCTCTAAGAAGGTTAAGAAAACATTAGCAATGAATTGAGCCAAATCAAGAAACTTCAGAAATAAAAGGTGCTGTGGGCAGATGAAATGAAATCCGACTCATTAAATGTTTAGCGCTTTTGTTCCCAGAAATTATTCAAGGAATTTCCAGAGTTTGATTAGGTTCCTTGGAATAATTGAGGGAACAAAAGAGCTAAACTTTTAAAACAAGTCAGATTTCATTTTATCTGCCTACAGCACATTTTATTTCTAAAAAAAAAAAAAAATAGCAATTGGATCATATATATATATATATATATAGTACAAAAAGAATTCATTTTAATTAGTAAGTTATCCTGTAGGAACAATTTCCAAGGAAGCTCAGCACTTAACCAATCAAGTTGTAAAATTTTTAAATTGCAAAATATACATCACCTCTTTATCTAATAAATTACGCCATACTGATAGACCCTTTTTATATACAACCTGTTGTATTACTCGCGGTCTACCACCCACACATCTAAAGTAGTACAGATCTACATTTAGTCTACAGCACACACCACTGCCCTACTGCATGAACTAAAGCAACACAGCTGAACCTCAACTTGCCAATACCTACAACACAACCCTAAACAATGTTTTTGATGGTGGCTACATTCCTACACACCCCTAACAAGCGTATGATAACTTCTTTGGTGCATCACATTGAGGCAAGGTGATAGTCGGAACCACACACACACCAAAACCCTGCCTGTTCAGTACCACTTTGAACTGAATAAGCCCGTGTTCAGTTAATGCCAACAAATCCGTTCTTAAATGAAGTTCAGCTGAATACGTTCCATCTTGTGTGGGAATATATGTAAAAATGTGTAAATCTGTCATATAAAAAAATAAACCAGCATTCTGGTGAGATAAAAACAAACTTTTATTCCCCTGTACAGTAGAAAAATAGATAAACTGGTTTCACTAGCACAAGCTTCATCAGTATTTATGTATATGAAACTTTCAGCAAAAGCTTATTTTTTGTTTTGGCTTTTTTTTTTTTTATCCCAAACTTAAAAAAAAAAAAAAAAAAATGAAGGGTGGCAAACTCCCATGAACCTATGACCCCTCGCACCAACTACAGCTCAGAGATCGTACCACAAAAGGGAAGGGCCAAATTCCCACTCCCACCTACACAGCCATTGCATACCCTCACAAACATCAGCAAAGCTAGCAGCACTAATGGACATAATGCATTATGGATCTTAAAGCCATTTGAGGTTTCCTCCAGTGTTCTTTGGCTACTGCTTTTTATATTCTTGTGCAACGATATTTGGAACATTCAGCATTCTGGACTGCAGCTATATTGTGTGTGTGCATGTGTCTGTGTGTCTGCATGTTTTTTGTGTGTGTGCTTGCGTGTATACACATACGCCTGTGCATGTGGATGGATAATTATGTACAAGTATACATATTCATTATTTGTATTAACTTATTGTTTTTGTTGACTGAGAAAGTCTGTTATACATTGAACAGAGAGATTAAACTCTAAAAACAACAGAAAAGATAACTTACGTACTTTGCAACATCAAAAAAAAGTGTGTAAGTTATGGAATTATGACCATGTCTGTGATCGTAACTGAGTTTTTTCTTTCTGAGAAATGGATGTCAAGAAATTCACCTTATAAACTTCTGTTTGCTTCACTCTTTAGGTGAATGTTTACCTCCAGTTTGAGATTATAAAAACTTGGTTATGACTGAGAAGGCCTGATCATAATTTTGTAGTACATAGACCTTTACTTGCTGCTAATATTATCAGTTAGCAAAAATGAGAGAAAAAAAGATTTAATGTTGTTAATCTTCATTCATTCCTTACTGATGGGTCTCTGTTCTGTCCTCGGAACCAAGTCGGCCTTATAACAAGCCCATGCCAGTGAAAAAAAACTCTCTAGCTAAGCTTTACCCATAGTGCCCCTCTTCCTGTTACCTCCGATCTGTTTGCCCCATAGCCATAAAGGCATGTCAAGCCAGCTCTCAGCTAAGTACTTTAAGAATTTACGATTCTAAAACCTTTTTCTTCTGATTTTCTCTTGCAGACTTTTCGTGCTCGACCCTGTACTTCCTGGATGACCCCGCCTGCAGACGAGCTAGTCCAACTCAGAGCGTGCAGCGAACATGGAAGAGTCCAGATACCATTGAACCAATCCCACGGAGACCAGACGAAATTTTATCCCTTCCTCAGGATTGTCCACACTGATCCAAGAGTCTACCAGTAGACGCTATGATGGTGGTGGCAGCTGCCACCAGGAAAGAGCTTGTTGAGGAGAGCCAGATTGTCCATTGTCCATCATCCAAACAGAGTCTCAAGCTGTGGACAGGTTAGGGAAGAGAGTATTTGCCTCCTCGACCTTTGCCATTCGATCTTTGAACTATCTGGCACACTTTACTAGGTTTCAGAGAGACCTCTCCGAAAGCTTAGCAGGAGCAGTCTCTGTCGAGGTACGTGACAAAGTTGCCTCACAGTTTGCGACTCTGGAATCCATATCCAACTCGTCCGTGCAGTAAATTTCTCATGCTACCGAAGGGGTGGCTAGTGCTGCAGGTTCAGGCATTGTCCTGAGACGTTATGCCTAGATGCGCCTTTGTGACTTTATGGACCCTTTTAAGTCTTCCTTTCTTAACGCTCCAGTGGCATTTTCTTCTCTTTTTGGCCCAAAAGTGAAAGACACATTGGCCAGATGTTAAAAGGACAGCAAGACCCTGTCTGCCATGGGCGTATGTTTTTCCACTCCCCAACGTCCCTACTCTAGGAATCAGAGGAGTGGAAAGATGTGGCACAAGAAGTCCCAGGGTTCTTTCTGTGACACACGTGGTGAGTTTACCCCCTGGGGCAGAGGGGGTAACTCTTCTGGAAGACCCCCCTTAGAGGCAGAGGGGGCCAGCGTAACCAGGTGTCCAGGGATTCTTTCTCTGGACAGCCTTACCAGCTCTCCTGAAGAGCGGTCTGACTGCTTTCCTCTGGAAGCAGTCTGGGGACATTTATGTCTGCGCCACCCCTGCCTGGCAAACAATAACCACAGATTCTTGGGTGCAGAAGATCATAGCCAGGGGTTGCCACATACCATTCAACTTTTACCCAAAGTCATCAAGACAAATTCCTGATGTTCCACCCAGTCAAAGGGAAGCAGCAGTTCAAAAGATAAGAAAGCTGTCTCAAAAAGGAGTCATCCAAGCAGTCCCATCAGACCAAATAGGATCTGGATTCTACTCCAGATTCGTTTAATGCCAAAAAAGACAGAGGACTGGAGACCAATTTTGGATCTCAGCATTCTGAACAAATTTGTCAACCAAGCAAAATTCCACATGGTCACGGTTCAGTCTCCTCACCTTTCTGGAGAAAGACTATTGGATGTGCCCAGTAGATCTTCAGGATGCGCAGTACCACATAAAAATGGACAAATGCTCCAGAAGATTCCTTTACTTCTGGCTGGGAGCCAATCATTACCAATTCCGTGCACTGCCCTTTGGCTTCTCTACAGCCCCCAGTGTGTTCGCCAAATGCATGGCAATGGTAACTGCTTACTTGAGACTTCAAGGATTCTGGGTGTTTCCATATTTAGACGATTGGCTCCTTACTGCCCCCACCAAGCATCTAGTGGTGACAGCCATAAACTACACTCTAATACTGGCAGAATTCCTAGGAATCTCTATAAACTGGGAGAAATCCAAGTTTAATCCTTCTCAAACCTTGGAATTTATAGGAGCAACTTTCAATACCCAGTCTTGCCTGGTCTCCCTCCCAGACCATAGACTAGAAAGGCTAAGGTCCCAACTCTGGGTGATACTTTGTCAAGACCAAGTCTCAGCTCGGGCGGTCCTTCAACTTCTGGGTTCAGTGGCAGCATTAATTAAAATAGTTCCTCTAGCAAGACTACACATTAGGCTTTTCCAGTGTCTCCTACTGACACAGTGGTATCCCTCGAATCATCCTATGTCCTTTTCAAATCCACATAACAAAATGATGCAAACAAGATTTAATTTGGTGGATGAAGCCAGAGAAAGACTTATGGAGTCACCCCTTCTCCCCATCTCAACCCAAGGCCACAATGACCATGGACGCTTCCCTGGAATGGTGGGGGGGGGGGCTTTTTAAGGGAAGGATGGTCCAAGGCACGTGATCAAACATAGAGGCCAATCTGCATATCTGTGTTCTAGAACTGAGGGTAGTGCTTCTAGTGTTGCAAGCATTTCAGTCTGTCCTCCCATCAGGAACAATTGCGATACAGTCCGACAATATGCCAGTAGTCTGGTACATCAGCAAACAAGGGGGAACCAAGTCCTACCTGTTGTGTCAAGAGGCCAAGAGAATTTGATAGCTTCCAGCCACTTTCTGATTGCAGTGCATATTCCTAGGATTTCCAGTGTGATTGCAGACCAGCTGAGCAGATGTATCCTACTGCCTTATGAGTAGTCCCTCAATCCAGTCATTGCGGTGAAGTTCTTCAGCTGCTGGGACCAGCCTTGCTATGACCTATTCGCCTCCCCAGCACATCACAAATGCAGCAGCTACTTTGCCCTAATCCCCCCACAGGGGAAATCCCTGAGGGACGTTCTGATGCACAGTTGGCCCATGTATGCTTTCCTTCAATTTCTAAAGAAGGCCCTTCAGCTGAGAAACAGAGTAATCCTCATTGCTCCTTACTGGCCACAACAAATTTGGTTTTCCTTCCTCTGGCCTCACCTAGTATACCAACCATGGATTCTGGATCCAACTCCAGAATTGGTATCGCATCCGCGAGGGTTGACTCACCCGAACATTTCCAAACTCAAGTTGACAGTTTGGTTTCTCCACTTTCAGTAATCGCCAGGCAGAATAACCTTACCTCCAGAGTACGTGATAACCTTCTGGCTTCATATAAACCATCCACCAGGAAAATCTGTCTCAGCAAGTGGAAGCAATTCCTTATTTGGTCCCAACAAAGACAACTAGACTGCTCAGCTCATGTTCGTGTGATTTTTGGATCATCTGTCAGGGCTTCTTCATTAAGGAGCGTCAGCCTCCACCATGCAAGTTCATTTGACTGCTATCTCAAACTTCCATAATGGATTCTAAGACTCATCCTTAATCTCCCATCATCTCTGCAAAGCCTTCTTGAAAGGGGTCTCACATATCAGACCACCTTTCAAAGAACCAATCGAACCTTAGAGTTTAACACTAGTACTACAATCTCTGACACAATCACCTTTTGAGCCTGCTACCCCTTGTGATTTAAAGTTCTTATCCTGGAAATCACTAGTTTTAGTAGCCATCACATCAGCGAGACGCATCTCCGAGCTTCAGGCCTTGTGCATAAAACGCCCTTACATGGTCTTCCATAAGGACAGAGTATTACTCTGGACTTGCCCTTCTTTTCTAACCTAAAGTTATATCAAAATTGACAGTTAACCAGACAATTGACCTACCAGTCTTTTTTCCTAACTACTCAAATAAAGGAGAATACTGTCTTCATTTGCTGGATGTACATAGACAATTACGTTTTTATCTGGACAGAACTAAATCAGTACGTAAAACAGACCAGTTATTTGTTTCCTGTTCAGGCCCAAAATTGGGAACCTCTGTCTTTAAAGTGACCTTATCTAAGTGGTTGATAAACTGTATCTCCTTGGTCTACCAATGTAATAAAAGTCCTCTACTGTGCAAGTTCAAATCACACTCTGCCAGATCAGTGGCAACTTCTGTTGCTTTTCATTTAAAGGCTTCATTGGATGAGATCTGTGCAGCTACAACATGGGCTACCCCTCGTACCTTTGTCACTCATTAAAAAATTGGATTTGGTCTCCAGGGGGAGAGCATCCTTCGGTTCAATGGTATTTAGGAGCATCCTTCCATAAGGGCCTCCCAGGACTAAATTAGCTAGGGACTCTGTCCCATCAGTAAGGAATGAATGAAGATTAACAACATCAAATAAAGAAGTTATGTTCTTACCATAACATTCCATCTGTGTTCATTTTCATTCATTACATCCCACCCTCCTTTCCCTTCCAAGGGGCTCCTGGATGATCGTATTTGGTCCAAATCCCACATTAGGGTTTCTGCTCAGAAAAAGCCAGTGCTGTATTTATCACGGACAAACTCTATCTGAGGTAACAGGGAGAGGGGCACTATGGGTAAAGCTTAGCTCGAGTGTCTTTTGGCTGGCATGAGCATGTTATAAGGCCGACTCTGTTAAGAGTATGGAACCGACACCCATCGGTAATGAATGAAAGAAGATGAACAACACAGATGGAACGTTATGGCAAGAACATAACTTCTTTTTTGGGTAAACCAAGTGTTTTGCAGCTGTCAGAGCTGTCACTCACTTAGTAATGTCCCAGAATTCTTTTGCAATGCAGTGCATGGAGTTTAAGTTCTTCTAATGTTAATGTACTACAGGGCAGAGAAATAAGAAATGAGCAATAGGGATGTGAAATCTTGCCCAGATTTGAGAGCCATAAAATGGTTAATCCCGGATGATCAGTGGGCAGTAGCAAAGTGTATCTGGTGCTGTAACAGTTTACAAGGCTGCAGTACAGTTTTTGTGATGGCACACAAGAAAGAAGTTGGGTGGTAAAGTGTATTACAGCTCTTAAAGCGTTTGAGCTTCACCACTATTCTGTGGTTGCTGCTTTTTCTGTTGTGCAAGATTATAGTATTATAATGCAGAAGTGTGCAAAAAAGACCTGAAGCACCTTTCTTACATCAGTAACACTTGTACATTTAGCAGCCTACATGTCTTGCATTCCAGAGAATTTTCTGAAAAATAAACTTAAAAGCATAAAATGAACACACATAGACATTTTGTGAACAATTAAAACTGTACAGATAGCAGTGTTATCAGTAAGAATTATTCTTTATAGTAATAGTACATTCATAGTCTTTCCATAAATACTGTAATATATTACAGTGCACCCAATCCCTAAATTATGTTTCTTAAACTTTCACAAGCAATTTGTAATATCTTGGAAGCTGTCCTAATGTAGTGTTAGAACATATTTGTTAGCTAGATACAAGGTTTCACTTGGCAACAAGAAAGTCCGAGTGTGCATGTTTATTGAAATATTTATAGAAATATTAAGACATATATTCTTAATTGCATAATTAGCAATATAAATAACACTGAGCATCTCTAAAGATGTGCAACTTAAAGTGCAAACATCAAAGGCAGTTTTCTTCCAGATCATTTAGTTTCATCGGTCAGATTGCAGTAGTTTGCAAGTCACTTTGTTTTTGAAGTATTAAGTACATCTTGAAATACTATTTTCATAATTACTAACAAACAGCTAACAATATCTCCGATTTATGATGTCACATAAATGGATATTGGCAATGAATTTTCCTGTCTCCCACCATGGCGTTTCACAACATATCCCTCAATAACATCTAAGGCTGTCTGCTATAAAAATGTATTATTAATTAATTAATAATACAATTAAATTAATTGATTTTTCTACTGGAGAACATCCTAGATTAACATTTTGTTAATAACTATTTGCACTTTCTAATACTGGCTATTATTAGCTGATGAATCACTTTGTTAAAGTCGGACCCAAAAAGGTCTGGATGCCATAAGGACCTCTGGGTGTGAACTGGAAGTATACAAAGTGGCATTTTAGTCTTCAGTGAATTAAACCAGAAACTTGCGTAAGGTTGTCTTCCACCCAAATTTGGAGTGTAATCACAGCATTCCATTTATTTAACCTTATGCAGTTTTCAAGGACATTAGTTGTGCCATCACAAAGATGGCATGCAGCACAGAACTGCATCAGCGAAACTTGATGGCTTTCAAAGCTGTAGCACACTTTGTGCTGCCAGGCATATCCTTGGATAAATTTATCCTTGGATAAATTTGTCAGACTGAAGTATGTAATAGCTTTTAAAGCTGTTGGCTGATGAGAGGTGCATTTTGCTTCTGACTGTTTAGCATTGCTAGATGCACCACTTGAGCTTCACTGTTGATGTGAATTTGTGTGTGCACGAGCCATTCATTTATTGTGTACGGGGAACTGCAGGTGTATTTGTGTGAACATCTGTTAAGCCAAATGTCCATCTTACCAAAAGAGGTAATTGGGTATGTGCCAAGGGTAGGAGTGTGTGTGCGCTGGAGTGTTTGCTGGTAAGGCGATGGATTTAGAGTTTTGTGTGTCGTATTTATAAAAAGTGGGTGTCTGTACTTTTTTGTGTATTAGTAGTGTTTATGGAAAGGGTGTTGGTTATTGGTAGGGTTAGCACAGATTACTAAGGTGGTAGAGGAGGGGGAAAATGGAACACTGTTGTGGTCTTATGGCTGTTAGACTCTCACCATGGAATGCTTTATGCAGCTTTTGGGTTATACAAATTTGATATGCTCTCCTTATGCAGGGGGACTGGAGTGATGCTGATTTGTCCCTAATCTGACTTTTTTTTGTATCATTTCCCTTTCTGTATTTCCAGTGGTTTGAAGGCTGACCAACTATCACATCAGCTCATTCTACTCAGTACAGTGAGATCATTCAGGAAAACCCGCCCCGTTAGTGTCTTAACCTTGAATTGTCTTCCGTTTCCTCTCTTACTACTCAACAAAAAATACACATTATTCAACTCCTTTTACTGTATTTGTCTCTTTCTACTTTATTATTTTGTTTTGATTTTGCTGCTTGTTCTTAAAAGTGCTCAGTTGCATTTATTGTGCTGCATTTATTACTGCTTGTTAGTAGCCTGATTAAATTATAATGGTTATTCTAAGCCTCTTAGTTTTGGTTTAAGGACCTGGGCTTCAGGACAGTTATTGTACATTAAGAAGGTTTGTGGTCTACACTCTTGTGGAAGGAGATGGTAGCCGTTGACCTTCTGAGCTGGGAATTGCTGGGTGAAGGCTTATTGTGCCTGTTAAGTGTCTTTGTTCTGGTTTAAGCATTGGGTTCTAAACCAGTTATTTTACATTAGGAAGATTTGTGGTCTACACTCTTGTGGCAGGAGAGGATAGCCTACACCCTTCCATGCTGGAAATTGCTGGTTGAAGGCATATTGTGTTTGCTATTCTGAAGTGTCTTAGTTCTGTCTTAAGCACTTGGGCTCCAAAACTAGTTGTTTTATGTTAGGAGTGTTTGTGGTCTAGACTCTTGTGGTGGGAAAGTATAGCCTATACCCTTCTAAACTGGGAATTGCTGGTGAATTGTTTTATTTAAACTGTTTTTTGCTCTTGTGACTGATTTTATGCACTTTGAATTTCTAGTACTTCTGCATTTTATTGCATAGTGTCAGAAAAATATGTATTATTGTATGTATTAGTAATATGCTTAGTGCATTTAAGGCTTGAAAAGGGTTAACACATTTATTCTATTTCACACTGCATAAAATCTGTACGAATTGCTGAAGCTTTCTAACCTTGTATTGTCATGAAAATATGCGCAGCTATTGCTTATGCTTTGGAAATTTACAGGAAAGCAGATAAGTTCTGCTTGTGTCAGGAAAATAATGAATAGAACAATATTAATGTTATGAGACTTAGACAAGGAGTTCCGCTTGTGCTGTGAGAAAATACACAGCTGCAGAAGCTATAGATAATCAGAACAAAGACTGCTTGAAAATATGAACTGCACTCAGCATTTGCTTGTGTCTGTTAGAGAAGTACCTTGAAATGTAACACATGTATTAGAACTACACAATAGAAGTTTGTAACGGGCTAGGGCCCACCAAGGCCAGGTTGTTTTTCTCAAAATGTTTTTCATAAATCCAGTCGTGTCAGCAGAAAATCTGAGTAACATCTGCTGTAGAACAATACTGAAAGTTGTTTGATTACGTCAGCCATAGAAGGCAGTGTCTTGTAGAACAGTACAAGAATCGCATACTTCCTGTTGGTAGTTAGGCAAAATCTTGTATTTGCATGTTTTTGTCTCCTTGCAGCAAGTTATTAAATGTACCGTAACTGAACCTTACGTGTATTGGTCTTTGAAGTTTTTCCTTTGACAGATTGGTCCTTCGGACCGGAAACCCTCACTTTGCCTCTGATCAGACAGGCCAGGTGGCTTGAAACCGTACGGTTAAAGAAACCACATTGGTTCTTCTTATTTGAAAAGCCCTCCGACTGAATTGCCATACAAAAGAGGCCAGCCACTTTCTGATCTGCGACTGAAGGACGGGTTTTTCACGAACCAGGTGATCAATCACGAAGGCTCAGGTAAGGTGAATCTACTTTTTTCTGGTTTAGATCAGGGACAAGATTTGTATTGTTTTTGTCAGGACTGTATTTTTATAAGTCGGGGACAGAAAAGATTACTGTCTTGTCGTAGTTCAGGGGAACAGAGCAGGTAGGCAGTCATTCTGAAGAGACTATAACAAAATCCGTGGTAACACGTTAAAAATAAGGAGTTGCGTAACGATTAAAAGGTTAGAACAAAATGGGTAATAATTGCACAAAGACCCCAAAATCCACTGTTAACCGAAGATGCGAAATACATGCAGTCACAGCGTGCTGATAATATTAAATACTACTCAAAATGGGTTAATAAGTATGAATTTGACGGTAAATTAGAAAAATCCTCGCTTGTTAAACTTGTCAAACAGCTTAAAACCGATTACAGAGGTCGGGTAAAAAAGCAGCGCCAATTAGGAATTCCTCAGGCACACAGGTGGATTGAGGAAGTAAACCGTAGGGAACAAAAAGCAATAATTCAAAAGCAATGTTTTTAGATAAGGAGGACAATAACTTAGTAATAGCATCGGCCCTTCCGCCTCCCTTACAAGAATATGAAGCAAGTGAACAAGTTAGTCCACCCCTGCGATATCCTTCTGTTACCGTAAATAGAGACTTCAAAAGCAAAACCGTTTATTAGAGATCCCATTGAGACCAGGTCTCGAACGCGAGCAGGTAATTCGAAAGGGGACATTGAATTATAGCAAATGGATAGAAATTCATGATCTATGAGTGAAGAAGAAATATGCCCACTCATAGAAGTGCCTAATCCTCAGGCAGGGCAAGAAGGTCAGGACCCAACTATTCCAGTGTATAGACCCTGGACTCCGGAAGACATCCGGAAAGCCACCTCTGGAATTCCCCATCCAAAAGTTAATTTTAGAAAGTTCTTAGAAGATTTACAAGGAATGAGGCTGAGTTTTATAATTTAAATGGAGAAGAGGTAGAAAAAGTAGTCAGACAAATTGTTGGACCAGATTGGCACATGATTAGTGGCAACTGGAATCCCCATGATGCTGCGCTCAAGCCCCTCCCACATAGCAGCGCAGAGCTAGACAACAGAGTGAAAGGTCTTACAGACCGAATCTCTGAGAAATGGAAGCGTAGGGCAGACTGGACTTGCATTAATCAATGCATCCAACAAGAAGGTGAAACTATTGACAGATATTATGCCAGACTGTTAGAATGTTGTAATAACCATTGTGGAATGCAGGTTCCTGAAGATCAGACACAAGATTCCCCATATGAGCAGCAGTTAAAGAATGCATTTTTGAAAGGCAGCATTGCACCCATAAGCAGTTTTATTACAAAGCACATGGTAGATCATCGTACAAGCAGGTTACAGTCATTACTTGAATATGCTAGGCATGCCGAAAGGCATTTTAATAGCAAAAAGAAAGCTCAATTATTTTCTGTAGAAGATGGAGCAGAAGTTTATGTAGTACAGTCCGGGAAAAAGGGCAAGAGAAATGCCCAGGGAAACAATCTGACCAGCGATCAGAGGACTTTGAAGGGCGAAAGAAAAGGGGTGAATGTTTTAAATGCGGTAAAAATGGACACTTGGCAATGGATTGCAAGAAAAACAAGAAGGCAACCACGGAGGAAGACAAGGAGGGTGAGGACTTGACTGTATGATAGTCAAGAATCACTAGAAGGGGATAGCAGAGAAAGGACAAATGAGAATGTGATAGAGGGAGTAGAGAATGTGACAGAATAAATAGAGGAAGTGCAGGAAGTTACGGATAATGAAGAAAATGAAATATTGGATTTAGCTTTATTGAGCTTAGAGCTCTATTTAGCGGACACAAAACCAGAAGTTACACTCCTGGTAGCAGGGAGGGAAGTCGAATTCTTGTGTGACTCAGGGGCATCATGGACCCTGATACATCCCTCCAAACTACCAGAAAATTCAGAGTCACCTGATTACATACTAGTGAAAGCAGCTAATGGACAGCTGTATTGGGAGCCCCTCTCTCATAATATTGTAATGACTAATCCTGTTTCAGGATTGACCCAGAAAAGCAAAATTGTTGTTTCTGCAAAATGCCCAGTAAACCTCTTGGGCAGAGACCTTATGCAGCTGTTTGGTATAGCAGTAGTTCCGACTATGCAGGGTATGGAAGCACAGCGACAAATTGATACCTTTGCAGTGCAATCTGAGGGCAAAATGTTTTATTGGTACAGCCAGGACTTGGTTACGACTGGTCCAGGGGCAGTGACCGAAGAGTTGATGAACGTAGCCATCAGCAAGTTCCCCTCCCTTGACATTGATAAACAACATTTGTTGCACTGTACTCTGTATTATTGTAATACACCAGGACCTGATGAGGAATATGAGCAGGAATTGTTTAGAAATTGTGCAAACAGATTGATATTACGTAATCTGTACTGGGACATGGAAGGGAACAGTATAGCCAGCTGTTCATTTCCCCAGGAGTTCTTTGCACTCTATAAATCCTAATTGATTACTACATGTTAGCTTAACTAAGGACAAGAATGTAAAATGGGTAGACCTAGGAGAAAAAGTCACGAGATGGGAAAAGCAGACAGTTAGAACTGTCAGAACAATGAATACAAAGGCAGAAATTTAATTGGATAACTCAGACCCACCCAGCCGTGCACTTGCAGTCTAGCAAGGACAGCTGATTAGCACTCCTATTAAAGGAGGAAGAGAATGCCTTACTGAATATACCAGAAACTCTTTGGTCAACAGGAAAGTCAGATGTAGGACTTATTCGTACAGCGGGACCAGTTACTATCACGCCAAAGTCAGCATTTAGACCACAGAAAAGACAGTATCCCTTAAGAAAGGATGCAGAGGTAGGAATCAAACCTATTATAGCAGCTTTACTTAAGGAAGGGGTGCTGGTGGAATCTCCTGATTCACCATGTAACACACCCTTATTTCCTGTTAAGAAAGCGAATGGAGAGTGGCGTATGGTCCAAGATTTACAAGCTGTAATTGACGCAGTAATACCAAGGGCACCTACGTTGCCAGACCCATACACTCTGTTGAATGATTTAAAACCTCAACAAAAATATTTTTCTGTGGTAGATATCAGCAATGCGTTCTTTTCGATACTGATACACCCTGACAGGCAATATTGGATTGCATTCACATTTCAGGGAAAAAGGTATACATATATGCGACTACCACAGGGATATTGTGAAAGTCCGACAATATTCTCACAAGAAATGGCAAGCAACTTGGCGGGATTTACCCCACCAAGAGGCAGTCAGATTTTACTTTGTTGATGATATCCTGCTGGTGGCCCCCACCCAGCAAGATTGCAAAGAAGATACCATAGCGCTATTACAATTTTTAGCCACTGAGGGACATAAAGTAAACAAAAATAAACTGCAGCTTTGGAGAAAATGAGTTAAATACCTAGGATATGTAATATCCAAAGAGGGTGGGACATTAGATGAGGACAGAAAAGTAGCAATTTTATAAGCACCAAAACCCACTACCAAGAAGGAAATTATGTCCTTCCTGGGTATGACTAATTTTTACCGGAGCTGGATTCCAAACTACGCTTTGGAATCTGCACCGCTGACTAACCTGATATATAAAAAGCCTATGGCAGCACAGGATTTGTTACGATGGACACCAGAAGCAGAATCTGCTTTCTGCAAAGTGAAACAGTTAATAGCGTCCTCATTAGTTTTGGGCTTACCAAACTATCATAAACATTTTTTCCAAACTGTAGATTGTAAGCAAGGTTATATGACATCAGTGTTAACACAGCAGCATGGGGACAAGCAATGCCCTATTGCTTATTATTCATCACAACTAGACCCAGTGGCACGATCTTTACCCCACTGTGTACAAGCAGTAGTTGCAGCTGCAATGGCAGTACAGGCTTCGGCCTCAGTAGTTTTGTTCCACCCTCTCACATTGAGAGTGCCTCATGCAGTCGCAATTATTTTACTGCAAGAGAAGGTAGCATATCTTTCCCCTGCTAGGCATCTTTCCTGTATGACTATATTGTTGAGCCAACCTCATATGACAGTTGAACGATGCACGACTTTGAACCATTCTACCTTGCTCCCAACCCCTGCAGATGGCACACCGCACAGCTGCCGGCAGGCAATTGAGCAAAAGACACTGCCTAGAAAAGATCTTGCGGATGTCCCCTTGGATGATGCCGAGGTGACATACTACGTGGATGGCTTATGCAAAAGGGGTCCTGCAGGTCAGAACCTAGTAGGATATGCAGTAGTTTCTGATACTGAGATTATAGAAGTGAAACCCTTACCACACAATTTATCTGCACAAGCAGCAGAATTGACTGCCTTGACACGGGCATGTACCTTAGCAAAGGGTAAATGTGTGAACATTTTTACTGACAGCCAGTACGCTTTTTCTACTGTACATGTTTTTGCGCAACAGTAGAAAAATTGAGGAATGATAACATCTAGTGGCAAAGCAATCAATCATGCACAATTTATTCTAGATCTTTTAGAATCTATTCAGTTACCTCAGAAAGTAGCTATTTGTAAATGCACAGCTCATACCAAGCAACAGGATAGGATTTCAAAAGGTAATGCGGGAGCTGATACAACTGCAAAGCAGGCAGCTTCAGAAGTATTTCTTCTGAATGAGGAATTACAGCCCTCTGAGATTTTAGACATAGAAATGTTAAAGACATTGCAGATACTTACTACGCAGGCTGAAAAACGAAGATGGGCAAAACTAGGAGCAGTTCTCGAAAAGGGGCTGTACATCCCTAAAGAAGGGAAACCGATATTACCATCTAATTTGTTTAGATATGCAGCTTTGTTGAGCCATGGGCAATGCCATTTCTCAACAGGGGGGATGGTACAGCTGGTGAACCGAGTGTTCATGACATATGGATTTTTAAACTACTCTAAAAAATTTTGTTTAATGTGCCACGTTTGTAATAAACATCATGCACAAGGGGCGTTAAAGCCCAAGCAAGGGAGTTTCCCTACACCACCGTATCAGTTTCATACTATCTGTATGGATTTCATAGAACTGAACAAATGTGAAAATAAGTATTGTCTTGTCATTGTAGATATGTTTCCCAGATGGGTGGAAGCCTTTCAGACTAAAAATCCAGATGCGGCTACCGTAGCAAAAATTCTCGTTAAAGTAATCATCCCTAGATTCGGAATTCCGGAAAGGATTTACAGTGACAACAGTACACACTTTGTGAACCAAACCATACAACAGTTAAACATTTTGGTATTTCTTTAAAAAATCATTGTGCATATCGCCCACAATCTGCAGGGTTAGTAGAGAGGCATAATGGGATTTTAAAGAGTAAGCTAAGGAAGTTAATAGAAGAAACACAGAGAAATTGGGTGTACTGTCTGCCTGTGGCACTGTTGAGCATGAGAACTGTTCCGAATGCAAACTGATTGACTCCTTTTGAAAAACTAGTTGGAAGGGCTATTATATACCTCCGTGGAAACCTCTCATGCCCGCAGACCAGGAAGCTGACTGTACACTAGCAGAGTACATGAGAAATTTGTTGAATTCTAAACATCTGTTGCAGTCAAATTCTGTTTCAGATAAAGAACAAACCAGACCATCAGAAGTGGCAGTGGCACCAGGTACCTGGATCTGGGTGAAGACAAAGAAGAAGAATTGGACATCACCAAAGTGGGAAGGTCCATATCAAGTGCTTCTGTCAACACCCACTGCAGTCAAGATCGCAGAGCGTGCCTCGTGGATCCACCTGACAGACTGCAAACTAGTTAAGAACTTTGAACTGGACAAAAATCTTGTCACGTGTCAAGAGCAAAATGATAGAATCCAGGACAAACAGGAATGCAGAACAACCATTTCCTCAGAAGTATTGCATAATCATCCTGTTAACTGTACTAGTGACAATAATCTTTTTGTTGTGGCCATTCCTTTTTCCAGCCACACAAACTGAACTGAATAAAAGTGAAGTGTTGCTCATAAACTGGCACCCAAACTTCAACACTTACCAGGCAATTAAATATGTGTATGCTGAGACTTTCAATGTTTCGAATTGCTGGATTTGCACAGCTTTGCCGACAGCATACGGGGGATTATTAATTACTGTATTCCCCTTAGGGGTCAACGAGACCTGGGAAAACTTGATTTATGATACCTCAACCATTACATCACAAGATAAAATAGCATTGCACTTGTCTGTTCCACAAAAGGGAACTGTGTGTTTTTATAAAAATGATACTGTTCAAGTGGGTTGGAGCAATTGCAATGTGACTGTTACTTATAAATGTTACACTAAAGCTAACAATGCAGGTTCTTATTGTAATACAAACTGATTCATTTCTTGAATTGATGCACAAAACAACTGATGAAGTAAAACATAATTCTGTTCTTTATAAACAACTGTCTATAATTGGTAGAAAAATGTTTCATGCAGGGCAAGTGTATATTCATAGCAAAGTTACTACTAAAGTAGAGGACTGTTATTTTGTATGTGGCAGAAAGGCATACAAGTGGTTACCTGAGAATTGGTCCGGCAGTTGTTTTTTGGGCTACCTGGTTCCGGCCATATGACACACTGCAGTTTTACCTCGAGGAAAAATTCGGACTGTCCGAGGGGTCGTCAAGAAACCCGTTAAGAAACCTGAAAATCCAGTGGGGCAAATCGATGCGTGCTGGAAAAAACATCATTCTATAGGCGATAAACTGACACACATGGACTTGAGTGACAGTGTTATATCGTGGGCAGGCATATCACCAGCATATGGAGCAGTGAAATCGATCTGGGAGCTGAGAAAACTGTCTAAACTTCTCGAAGTAATGAGCAATGCAACTTTTTTCGCTCTTGAATTGGTGACTGATGAATGCCATGAGAACTGTAGTGCTTCAAAACCGCATGGCTCTCTACTTCACCCTAGCGGCGAGAGGCGGTACTTGCGCTTTAATCCAGGAGGAGTGCTGTTCGTATATTTCTGACCATAAACACAAGATAGACAATCACCTTGAGGTAATTCAGCAAGTGTCCGACATGACCAAACCAGGACCAAACCCACTGACTGACTTTTTCCAGAAATGGTTTGGGGGGTGGGGTACCATCCTAATGAACATCCTGATTGCCACTTGTGTAGGAATGCTCCTATTTGGGAGTATGTTTGCTGTGGCATCCCCTGCATGAAAAGACTGATTAAAGACCTTAGACATGTCAGTTTCTGAAACCTTATATCAAAGTGCTGAGTTTGAAGAACTATTGAAAAACTGAAATGCTTTCATAAGTTTAAACTGAATGACTCTAACTGCAAATCCTGAGTAGGAAGAGGTTAGGAGAAGAAAAAACTGTTAATGCTTATTTTGAAAGTAGAATAAAAGTATTAAAAGGGGGGAAATGTCAGAAAAATATGTATTCGTGTACGTATTAGTAATATGCTTAGTGCATTTAAGGCTTGAAAAGGGTTAACACATTTATTCTATTTCACACTGCATAAAATCTGTACGAATTGCAAAAGCTTTCTAACCTTGTATTGTCATGAAAATATGAGCAGCTATTGCTTATGCTTTGGAAATTTACAGGAAAGCAGGTAAGTTCTGCTTGTCAGGAAAATAATGAATAGAACAATATTAATGTTATGTTGGAAAGCAAATACCTCATAAAGATTTTCATTCGTACTGTATTTCTTGCCAAGGCCCTGACCACGACATACCTTGCTGTCTGTTTTGTGCCTTATTTAAACAACAAACTATTCGTTGTCAGTATATTTATGCTTCTAAATATTTTGGTACAAGGTTCAATCACAAACTCCAAACAATTGGACAGATCTACCCCCAAATCAGTGAGCAGAGGCTCAAAAGCAAGTTCTTAAGTATAAGGGCTGTTCAGACTGTCCCAGAAGAGGAAAGGGGACAAGGATTTTACTCTAGACTTTTCCTGGTGCCCGGAAAAGACATCTCCTGGTGTCCTTCCTGGATCTCTCTATCCTAAACACTTTTTTGGTGATCCCAAAATTCAAGATGCTAACTCTTCACCAGTTGCTTCCTATGCTAGGCAAGGATGCCTAGTTGGCAACACTCGATTTAAAGGAAGCCTACCTGCACATCCCAATCAGGGAATCTTGCAGAAGATATCTATGCTTCAAAGCAGGCTACATGCACTATCAGCTCTCTGCACTGCCCTTTGTGAATACCCTGGGTGCATTAGATAAGCCAAAGTGCCTAGCTCCAGTCATTGCATTTTGCAGGCAAAGAAATATTCAAATATACCCTTACCTGGACGATTGTCTAATTCAGGCAGAAAGCCAGGACATACTTTTGAATCATCTGGCATTAGTACAAAAGGTGCTAATTTCTCAGAGGTACACTATAAACGAAAATAAATCACATCTTTTACCCTGCTAACAAATTGTATTCTTGGGAGCAAGCTTGAACCCAACTTCCCAGATGGCTTTCCTCACGCCAGAGAAACAAGTTCATTTGACAGCTTACTTCAAACTAATGGACACAAAGACCCAGCTATCTGCAAGACAAATACTGCAAGCCCTGGGGTTCATGCCCTCCTGCATTTTCCTAATTCATTATGCAAGACTGCATATGAGGAAACTACAATGGTATCTAAAAAGCCTATGGTGTCAACATTCTCAGGATCTAGAAGCAATGATTCCTGTCATACCTTGCCTACAGTTAAGAGTTCCTTTGGTGGCCAGAGGCCTGCCACCAAAACAAAGGACTGCCATTCATTCTACCCCCTGCCACCCAAACCCTAACAGACGCATCAGACTATGCATGGGGAGCTCACTTGTCAGGGAAGTGCATTCAGGGCAAATGAAACCAAAGTCAAATGCACCTGCATATCAAGTCAAAAAGAAATGTTAGCTGTAGAGAATGCTCTGACAGCCTTCAAGGACCACAATCTTCCAGGACAATTAATGGTAAAAACTGACAACACCACTGTTATGTGGTGCATAAACAAGCAAGGGAAACCCACTCGTACCCCCTCTGCAGACTAGCCATGGCTCTGTGGAACACAGCCTTGAGTTACCAAGTGCACCTACAGGCTCAATTCCTGCCAGGAAAGCTAAATACACTGGCAGATGAACTAAGCAGAAATCTCATGGACCCACATGAGTGGAAACTGGAACCAAAGACATTCAACATGTTGATAAACAAATGGAGGAGTCCAGATATAGACCTGTTTGCCTCCCCCCAGAACTACCAATTAGACAAATTCTGCACAAGGACTCCCCACAAATAAGCTTGGAAAGTGGATGCCTTGTCCTTCATCTGGAAAAATCTGTCCGTTTATGCCTTTCCTCCTCTGCCGCTCCTCTCCAAGGTACTACTAAAGATCAAACAGGACAAACCAAGGACGATACTGATTGCACCAGACTGGCCACACACTGCTGGCTCCATGGCACCTGCCCCTATCCTGCTGTCCCAGCAGGAGGGCCAGATTCTGCACCCTCTGCTTCAAACCATGAACCTGGCAGCCTGGCTAATTACCTGAGCTCTCCGTTACCATCCCTCAGTAAAGAAGTGTTGGATGTCATTCTGGAGGCAAGGAGGCCTACTACTAGAAAATCTGATGCTGAAAAATGGAAAATATTCTGTTCCTGGAACCAGTCTCAGGGGATGGATGGGCACAGCAGCACCCAATTTAGCTCCATTTCTTCAGTACTGAACTGAGATGTTTCACAAGGGCCTTTCCTTTTCCTTCATCAAAATTCATGCCTCAGCCATTTCAGCTCATTACAACACAGAACCACCCCTCTTCTCTCATCCACTGCTCAAGCAGTTAGTCAGAAGGTCCAAAAACTTAAGACCACCCAGGAGAGCCCCAACTCCTGCCTGGGACCTTAACTTTGTATTGGAAAAACTCACTCTGTCTCCTTTTGAGCCAGCTGCAAGTGCAGAGTTGAAATTCCTTTCTTGGAAAACAGCCTTCCTTTTAGCCATCACTTCAGCAAGAAAGGTGTCTGAATTACAGGCCCTCATGGCAGTGGAGCCTTTCATCATTTTTCATGCGGACAGGGTGTCCCTCAGGACCAATCCCTCCTTCATGCCCAGGGTAGTATCCAGTTTGGCTCTTAATCAGTCCATTCATTTGCCAACCTTCTTTTCTAATCCACAGAACAAAGGGGAACGTATACTGCACTCCTTAGACATGCACAGACAACTTAGATATTACTTGGACAGGACTAAATCTCTCTCAGGAAATCTGAACAGCTGCTGGTGGCATTTGCTGCAGGGACCGAGGGGAAGGCCATTTCGAAGCAAACCATTTCTAAATGGATAGGCCATTGCATCCATTTCTGCTATAAGCACCATGGAAAACCTATCCCACAGGGGATAAAACCACATTCTACCAAGGCTGCATCTACCCCTACAGCCTTTCTCAGAGGTGTCCCTACCAGGGACATCCTAGAAGCTGCTACCTGGAGTTCTGT